>NW_027493401.1:0-223233 GCF_021521415.1 Bidens hawaiensis | reverse complement strand
GGATGCGGGTACAGTTGTAAAGGCAAAACCCTTCACATACCTAGCACCTGCAGGGAATTGAAGCCAAGAAAACCTTGGCGAACAAGTAACCATAAGACGGATGCGGGTACAGTGTTAAGGCAAAACCCTACACATACCTAGCACCCGCAGGGAATTGAAGCCAAGTACCTCGGCAACCAAGTAACTATAAGACAGGTGCGGGTACAGTGTAAAGGCAAAACCCTTCACATACCTAGCACCCGCAGGGAATTGACGCCAGGAATACCTTGGAAGTAAAGAAACCGTAAGACGAGCGCAGGTACAGTGTTAAGGCAAAACCCTTCACATACCTAGCGCTCCGCTGGGAATTGAAACCAAGAAGGATCTTCTGGGCAATGCTTGCGGAAAAGGAAATAACATCCCCGCATAGCGGGAACGTCGAGAACTACGTTGTTTGAAGCTCCAGGATGGAATTGGTGGTTTTAAACATAATTGATCACTATGTTCAAAACTACCAAAACCTCACGGAGAATCCACACAAGTAGGACTCAACGCTCCTGACTTGCGAGGAGGTTACAGCCTACCCGCATCATACTCAAAGACCAAGCAGGAAACTCGGGCATTTCTGCAAGTGACAAGGACTTCCGCGGGAAGAATCCCCATGGAAAACCTTACAAAAACCCTTTTCAAAACCCTCTGCTTAAGTCCAAAAGTTCACCTCACTTTATTAAACACTCATGAGAAGAACATTGGACTGGGGGGACTTGAAGAGGTAGGTCCCAGCAGAGCCCAGTTGGACCCGCAAGACTCACCTTAAACAGGGACGTCTGCGCAGAGACCAACTGGATCCGCAGGACCAACCATGCTCAGAGACGTGACGTCCTTACGCGCAGTACGCAAGCTGGTCCCGCAGGAAATGCCTCCCAATGGTGAAGGACTCCGCCTGTCCCCGCAGCCTCGGATACAAGCCATTAGGGAAGGCCACCCGCGCAGCATGGCTACACGCACAAGGCACTTAGCTCTCAATCGTTCAGTGTCACCTGAAGGAATGAGCCAAGCCGGGAGCAATCCCGCACAGAGGCGGGAGGGGGAATACTCCCGCCCAAATAAGCCAGTCCGTATACTGAAGGATCTTTTACTGTACCTGACGAGGTATGGGCAAAAGATCTGATCAGAGATGCGACAGCTCACTGACAGCAGCAGGGCAGACAGCACGCCACAGCACTGTGACCAATAGCCGCCGCCTACCCACCAACTCCTGCCATACCACGTGCCTAGCCTGTAGTTGGCAGAAGAGGAAGAGTGCACGACACGCCTGCTCTGTGTCAGCCGCTACCTATCCACCACTCACAGGCAGGGCACGTGCATAGGTTACAGTTGGTAGCGTGTTGGGCCGGCTAAACCCCTTGGAAACCTACCTTCGGCTATAAATACCACAAATGGTATGATCATCTCATCTTATCATATATTATTACATTATCATCATAATATACCTGATATCTGCTCTAGCAATCTCTTAATATACTTTTATATTTAAAGAGCAATCTAGTCTGATTCTCACGCCGGAGGGTGGTCACAAGGAGGAACCCCCCCCTTCTCAGTGACGAGCTCACGGTGTCTGTTTTGCAGGTTATCAGAAGAACCATCTTCCAAGGGTCTAACCCCTCGTGGGAAACATCTCTCCAACCCCCAGGTTACCAGTAACCTGCCCGGGGTCCGGTTAGTGTTTCTTCAGCTATAATGGGCTGTGGTGATACAAAGAGATTTATTAGGCCATATATGTTATTTATTTTCTATATGAAGTGTTTTTGTATAAAGAATTTAACCCAATTTGTAAAAATTTAGCAACATAAAATGAAATGTATTGAAAGTTCATTCTAATGGCCTTGGCACAAATGGTTCTACTTCTAATGACATATCATTATAATAAGGTTTATTGGATTTTAATAATCCCTATTGACTGACATTAACCGATAATAATCCCTATTCATTTTATCATTACTGGCGGTCCCAAATTTCAAAAATTTGGCCCCCAATGATCCCGGTTAAAAATGACTTAACGGTGTTATACTTTTTTCAGAATTTCAAACTAACTTTTTAGGGCTTTTGATTGGAAGAAAAATACGAATCGATTGATGTAAAAGTTAACTTGAATCAGTGATCCAAACGACTTAATTTTTGCTTCAAGTGCTTGAACTTCCAATTAACAAAAATCAAGTCGTTTGGATCACTATTTCGAGTTAAATTTTACATCAATCGATTCGTATTCTCCTTTCGATCAAAAGCCCTAAAAATTACTTTGAAATTCGGAAAAAAGTATAACGTCGTTAAGTCATTTTTAACGGAGGACCACTGGAGGCCAACTTTTTGAATTTGGGATTGTCAGTGGTAATAAAATGAATATGGATTATTATCGGCCAATATCAGTCAATATGGACTATTAAAATCCAATAAACCTTATAATAAAAGAATCCAAATACAATAAAGAGGCAGATAGGTGGACAACAAGCTACGCCGTCACCCCTTTTAATTGGGCTGGAAATGGACTTACAAGTAATGCACCTCACTCTTGTATGTTCTATTGGGTCATGCCATTATGGAGTTAAGTTGGACATCAATTGGGCCGTATCATGTTTTAAAGTGGCTTAAGTAAAATTTATCGGGACAGTAATTTTAGATCATACCGTTTCTTTGTTGGTAACTTGGTATTGTTTGTGGTTCTTGCGGATGGGTCATGGGACTATAATTTAGATTTTACAAAAATATCAAATATTTATTTATAGGAAAATTAAAGGGAAAATCACGAATATGACAAAGGACTAAGGAAAAGGAAAAGCCAAAATAAACAAGGAAAATGTCTGTTACTTGTAGGTTTCATGAAAAACAAGGACTTTATAAGGTGATATATGGGTGGCACGTCTGGTTGTAAGAGTTTTTTTTTCCTGATAGCCGGGCTACAGACAAACTAAAGATTAGCTGATGTGTGTCATTTTTAGATAAAACAATTAACGTCTTTTGAGAGGAAACACCCCTCAAAATGTGTCTACGGTCTACCTAGACGGCTTGAGATTATCATTTCCCCTCAGAAGCTTAGGTAGACGTTTCCTCGTAAAGTACCACGTGTTAGCTATCTTTGGTTGATCTTTGAGTCCGAGACTAGAAGAGAAAACCCCTACGACCAGGACGTTTTACCCTACATTTCCCATGATACGCCTTCGTGCCATACGTTTCCCATGTATTAAAAAAAATGAAAACTAAATGGGTGTTTGAGACTTCTATATTTTTTTCTCCTTATATTTTATTAAAAAAGATTTTAAAATCGTTTAGTGCTTTTATATTTACGACATAGGAAAGTAAAAATAAAGAATCTCAAACACCTTTTTTAATTGTTAGCATCTACTAAAAACCCCTAGTTGATAAAAACCAAAAAGGCTGCTTAGATTTCATTTCATTTGCATGGGATTGATAAACAAAGCCGGAGATTTAACATTCAAAGCCTTCACGTTGTGTTTAGGCGTCGCCACTATCTATCTCGGCGCCACGTTTTCCGTCAACGTTTACCGCGGCCTCGCCTGGCACAACGCTCAATCGGTAAATATAATATTTATATGGTTGATAACTTAATATTTGGGTCTATGGTTCAGCATTCTCAATAGATAAATACAAATTAGCCGTTTTCTTATGTTGAGTTCACAGCATGTTAGCTTTAATTATTTAGACTTCACAAAATTACTCAAATTTAATGAATGAACTTCAATTTTTTGAAGCTACAATCCAAGTCTATTTATTTTTGAGTGATTTTTGAAAAGTTTAAAACTTTAAGTTATTTTAAGTAACTGATCTATAACCGGAACTGATCGAGTGATCGGTTAATATAAACATATAACCGAAAATTTTCAGTTTCAATGGAGACTCATAAGTAGGGGTGCAAACGAGCCGAGCCCGAGCTCGAATAGGCTCGAGCTCGGCTCGTTTAACTTACAACAAGCTCGAGCTCGGCTCGTTTCGAGCTCTATTTTCAAAGCTCGTGCTCGGCTCGTTTACTATTTATCAATTAATTTTTATACAATTATAATTGTTTTTATATATTCTTTTGTATTATAACTGTATGTATAAAATAATATATATTATTTAGTTATTTTTATTTATTTTTTTCATTTATGCTGATTAATAACTATTAAATATATATTTTAAAAAAACTATATAAATGACAGACTCGTTTAGGCTTACGAGCCGGCTTGAGCTTGATAAGTGAAGCTCAGGCTCGGGCTTGTTTATTAAACGAACTTACTATTAGGCTCAATCGGCCTTTTTAACGAGCTGATCTCGAGTAGCTCGCGAGGAGCTCGACTCATTTGCATCCCTACTCATAAGCGAACCCCTCTGTTGACACCCCTAAGTCTATGTTCGAGTCATGAAATGACTTTTCCTTTATTGATTTGGTGTTAGACTTGTATATATGCACTCACATTAGAACATCTTCAAGAGTATTTTTTTATGTTTTATTCATTTAAAACGCTTGTTTATTCTTTATGCATAATATACCGCAATTTTTTTTACACATTTCACCTGTCTTTATTCCACAGAAATCGGAGCAAGATGGGGCTTCTGATCAGAAGTAGTGCTTCCGTTATATTGTGACTTCTCCAGTCTTTATGAGCATCCCTCTTAAATTCTGCTATTCGGTTCATTTCAGAAACACCAAATTTACTCATGCCGTTTTCTTGTTTACTGAGACTTGATCCAGGTGTTGATTTATGATGGTTTTGTGTTATTTGACATATATAGTTGTTTGAACAGCACAAATATTAAAGCAGATGAAGTTGCTATAATAATTTGAATTTCTTATTGACATATTGAGTGTTTTTTGTGTCTAGTCTGCTTATCTCATCAACATAAGGCTTTCATTACTTTAGTTAAGGTGTAATAGTTTTCTGTTGCTGTTTTATTAGATTATATTGCTTTTGCTAGCTATTTATTTTGGTCACACACCATATAGTATTATTATTATTTTATTATTACTAGTATTGTTTTATTATTATTATTATTATTATTATTATTATTATTATTATATATTGCCTCATACATATGTATTACAGAGCTGAGGGTCTCTCTGAAAGCCACCTCTTTATCCCGTTGGATAGAGGTACGGTGTGCCTACATCCCATCCTCCCTAGACCCTACCTATAGCTTTGCTGTTGGTGGGACTTAACTGGGTATGATTGATTGATTGATTGATTGCTTTTGCTAGCTACCTTTGTTTCGCTCTTTTAAAAACTTTATACATTTTAGTTATTAAGATGAGCTTTTTTATTCTCTAAAACATAATAGGCTTTTACCTTCTTTCTGTTTTATTTAGAAATTGTCACCAATGTACTGTTTTGTTCCTGGTAGGTCATCGTGTATTCGTGTTATAAGGTTACAACACTTTCATAAGTTTTATGATTGGTGAAACATTTTATAGAAAATGGCGCTTAGTTTAGTGATAACTTGGATGAGCAGTTGCAAGTGAGCTCAGCAATGGAAACTTAATCCTCAATATAAGTTACTACTAAGAAATGGCATTCTTGATCAGTGGTAAGTAGTTACAGCTACTAAGAGTAATAACTTAAGTTCAGTGGTAACAATGTTCAGTACTAACTCAAAGCAGCGGTAAGTCTCTGATGAAGTTTTCACCGATGCAGTTATAACTTAAAACGCCTTACCCTTTCACACCATTTCAACCTAGCAGTTATGATTGTCCCCTACCTATTAAAAGAGAGAGATTTGGTAGTTTGAAACACACGAACTGGAACTTCGTTTTTCACCAAGAATTCATTCTCAATTCTTTTTATAAATTTTATGCCTTATTCGATTACAAAATACTTTAAATCTGAAAGTGAGACACGATTCAGGATGCTATCCCCATCCCGAACATTTTAAAAATACTAATTTCACAATGACGATGTGTTCGTAAACTAGAACTTCACAAGCCCAGCAACTGTAGATAAGACATAAGAGTCTGCAGTTTTGTAACTTCTGCAATAGTTATAGGCTGTAACTTGAGGAAGTTATTTGATCAAAATCAAATGAATACAATCAAAAACAAATACAACATCCTCTTGTGCTACATGTGCAAAACATACAATGGTAATGGTACTTAAAAAGTCAAGATTCCTACTTCTAAACAACCTTAACCTTAAAAATCACCTTCTGAATCACTAGAATTATCAGGTTTAAAATACAACTGCATGTTTTGGACCATTAACGGGCTCCGTGTGGACGGTGACGCGGGACCCACACTCTTCACATTCTTCTGCTGCACCTTCCTACTAAGATCCACGCACACTTGATCCACCATGTCAAGAAAATCTTTAACAACACCAAATATTTCAAGTTTGAAAGATCCAATCTGGTAAAAATCAGTAGTTTTCTTTACAAGCTGCATAACCCTTGTTTGTTCTTCCCTAACAACCTTTAGCTCATCTTCACATTCTTCTAAAAACTCCTTCATTTCCTTCACAAACCCGTCTCGTCCACCGGCCCCACATTGTGTAACGAGCTCCCGAATCTCATTGACACGCGCAGTCAGATTCGGGCTAATGTTAATCAAACTGTCATAATCTAATACCGCGGATCTCTTCACGTTTGAGAAGTCTCTACTTATTCCTCCAAGAACGGGTAAACCCAATATTAAATACTGTTGATCTCTCTCTTCTTTCGCTAGCATTGTGTCATAATCTTGGTTATTAATATTAGTCGCACACCGTTTACCTTCGGCCCGAACCACTTGTTCCACGACAAAATGAAGTAAAGTGGTCTTTCCATCACTGCTCTTAACATAAGATAGTTTCCTAAGAGCACTAAGATTAAACCCTTTAGCGTCACCTCTTGCGGTTCCAGCGTTCATGCGATTACCCGCCTTTAGAATAGCTTCTAGAAGCTTCCGAAACATCCCGGGAGCTCTTAACTCTTTACATCCTGATTCAATGGTTTGTAATGATTCTTTCAGATGCAGTATCTCCGGGTCATAGTTTGATCTAAACAACATAGCGTTGATCCGTGTGAATGCTGTCGGGATGGCTTTAAGTATATGATACAGGAAAGATTCAGCATCCGGGAGTTTCGTCGGGTTCCCGTTGAATTGGAGGATTCTAGAAGCTTCTTCTACAGTTGGTGATATTATTGTTAGCTTTTCAAGAATGTCTCCATTTAATCCTCTACCTTCTGATATCGCTTCAATGATCTCTTTGCGGGACGTTCCTAGCGATTTGAGTACGATTGCTATGTTTTGTGATTTTCGCGGATCAAGAAGTGAAATTTGAACATTTGGAGTTGAATTTGAGGCGGGTGATAAGTATTTTGCTTCTGTTGTTTTCGTCTTTGTGGCGTTGTAACCGAACAAGGTTTCTATAAGCTCATCATCAAACCTGGTATCATAAATTTAATAATAACAAAAATGAGAATTCAATGGCTGTTATGACCCCACGATCTATGAATTTAGTTTGCTACCAAAGCTCGGTTGACTTCTGTTTCGATGTAAAAAGTTGTTACATTGAAAAAGAAGAAGAACCGTTTTGTTCAAAATATTAAATTTTTTATTACCTTAACGAGCCATCTACAATTTCGTTCCACACGACGGAATGATCTGCATCAGTATTCACTTTATCCCAGTGAAAAGGCTTCATCTTTTTCTGGATTTCATTATAACCTTTTGAGCGTTCTTCGTGTTCTTTGTTTTCATCAAGCGCCCTTAGTTTTGGCGCAGTAGGTGGTTTCATTGTTGAACTAACGCTTCCTGTATGAGGCGGTGGAGGCGGCACTGCAGGGTTCCTTCTTGGGAACACTGGCGACGGCGGCGGTGCTTTAGAAGCTATCTTTCTAGGAAATGCTGGTGCCGGTGGTGGTGGTGGCGGTGGTGGGGTTGGAGGAGATGGCGTCTGCAACGATCGTGGTGGTGGCGGGGGTGGTGGTGGTGATGACATTTTTAATGTAACTGGTGGTGGTTGCGGTGGCGGCTCATGAATGCTGCTATCGACTCGTTTTTCATGTTCTTCTATCGAGTTCCATACACAAGTTCTTATTTGTCCGTCTTCAAGCTTTCGCAAATAAAGAACTTCTAAACCATTTTCTTCTACCAAAACTCCTTTCAAAGTGCCACCTCGTTGCCTCAGTTCTCGGGTATTCATGATCGAATCTTCTCGTCCAATCTTCAAACCGAAATCAATCCGTCTCTTTTTAGCCATAACATACCTATAGAAAAAATAAAAACAAATTCCAGAAAGTAATAACATCGTTAAAGCGGTTATAAACACCGCCTCAATCGTTGAGTGAGCCATTTAAGCTTTCTGGTAGTTCGAACAAAAACGATGATGTTTTTTTGTTGATCAACGTGATGAACTGATAATAGGTCACATCAGTAATTAGGCCTGCATATGATTATTTCCTGTAACTTATGACAAAACTGTTTTTATCATCTAATTAAAAAAGAATTAGTAATCTGAATATTGACATATGCCAATGGTTGTATTTGTTGTTTGTTATAATAATATTGTTTTAGTTGGCCGTTTACATAAGCTTGGCCTGCAGCCTATGGGGTGTACATCACCGTCGTTGTCACCGAATTTATTATACAAACAATGTGTTTGTGTGTTTTTGCCGCAGACGTTATGATTGATAATGTAAGATGATTACAATAAGCATTGTAGATTAACTCGGTTCACGCTTTGTGACGCTAACAAGGAAGAATATTAATGTGGTAAGTTCAAAAACAAACACATTTCCTTTCTGAAACTCCCACTATCCAATACTTACTATACGAAAAACGAAACTACATCGTCGACGCTAGTTAAAAAATTGTTATGTAATGGGTCAAGTTGATCTATCCAAAACATATAGCATATTGATTCGGGTCAGTGTTGTAAAAAGTCTTAACTTAAAATGGGTCTAATATGGTGACTTCACTTGACTTCACATGTAATAGTTTTGAGTTCTTAATAGATTCTAAATACTATTTGCTGGATAACATACTCTTAATCATATACTCGTCATCATGCTTCAAAAATGTATCATTTGATACCATACTTGTCTCAAATCTATAAAACTTTATTTTAATTACATGTGCCACGTCTCCTAGGACATGTTTGGAATTAAGTTCGAAAACAACTGATTGACTTATTAGCTTTTTCAAAAAGTCATTTCGAAAAGCCAGAATTTAGGGATTTTCGAAAACACCTATTTAATTCTTTCGAAAATCTAAAATAAGATGGACTTTTGTGTTTGCCAAATAAACTTTTAACTTATTGGTTTTCTGGCTTTTTTAAAAGTCAGTAAATTAATAAGTTGTTTTCAAACTCAATCCCATACTCGGGCCGCCGGGCCGGGCATCATCATTATGTTTCAGTTTTCTTACTTTTCTTTTTATTTGTAGTGTAATTAAGGTTTTTACCATGCCACTTTCAAGGGATAGTAAAGACGTAGTTTCCACAAACATGTCATAATTTTTAAAGTGTATCTTTTAATTCTTTACCTCTCTATATTTTATACACTAGTTATACAACTTATCAGTATTATATTATTACAAAAATAATTATAGTCGTACAATCTTTATGATATTCTCATTTTTATCAAAGAAAAAAACTTCAAACATTTTTGATTTTTCACTTGCTTAGTCATTATGATTTGTTGATATTACCACTTGGTAAACCGACGACAAGTTTTATCAAACATGTCTCAAGCCTTTAAAGTGTAATAATGAACACTCACACAGTCTGGATAATCCATAAAACATTTTTTTAAGTGACTATAGAGGATGGGTATCAAATCTAAATACCCTTAAGTACCACCCGCGGGTCGTAGAGGAACCCCTCATATACCACCCGCGGGACATATGGATCACCCGCATGACATGGCAGAGGAAGAACATCCTTACACCATAAGCGGAAGCATCCAGCCACCCTCAGAAGTCATCCGCGGGACAGGACATCTGTCCGCCAAAATGACCGGAAGGCAATGTCAACTGGACAACTATCATTAACTATCTGCCCTCTAAAAGAATATCCACGATTTCTACTTGAAGAATACATGACTCGCCAGCCAATGAGCGAAGGACACCTGGCCAGGTTGTGATAACCGTGCACATGGCCAGGGTGTGGTCCGTCCTATCATAAGGCGACGCGTGTCCAGGTTGTTATATCCATGCACATGGGACGTATAGCTCAACCTATCACAAAGGGACACGCGTCCAAGCGGTTACCAAGATCTTCTAGAAGAAGATAGCTGGCCCAATCACCTTCCTACATCTTTCGGTCATAAATATCTTGTCAACCTACATGAGGTATTAATTCACTTTCACTCGGATATACTCTCACTGTACTTACTCTGTTTATTTAGTACTTTCTCTCTTAAGAACTGTACTGATTCTCACGCCGGAGGGTGGTTACGGGAAGACCCCCCCCCCCTCTTGTCCTTCTCGTAACGAGACTCACGGTGTCTGTTTTGTAGGTTCCGGTCATTGGACTTTAGGAAGTTGTACTCATATTGTGTTGGTTATTATCGTATCCTACCCTGTGGACTCATTGGATCCAGGACCCATATTGGGGGATTGGATCTGTGTTTCTTCAGTGACGGGTCCAGAAATTTTAGACCGTGGATGTCAAAAAAGGTTGACCTCGAATAGACCAAGTCAAGCTAGAATGAATCAAACCAAAACGAGCAGGGTCAAAAAAATTATTTTAAATAAACTACATATATAAATGTAAACTTAACAAATAAAATACATATTACTAATGACCTATGCGTGATTTCATTTGTTGAAAACGATTAGTAATACTTGCAAATGTTTCGTTTTCAAGAGCTACAAATTACAAAACTTTTCATCAATCGTATTTTCATACACTATCAACATACATACTTGAGATGTAAAGCGGAGGCACTTGTTCGTATCTCACTCACTTACAAGTTGCAAATTGCAAATTTTCAATTTATAAAGTGGTTAGACAATTAAGCAATATGGACTTAATTGTTATTTTTCAAAACAAAGTTAAACTTGGCTTGGAAAGTTAGGTTCAAAAAGTTGGTTTCGGGGCACTAAAAAAATTATAGACATGACACTTGGGTCTTTAGGCATAATATATTAGAAGTTTATAAAGAAAACTATATATTTGAAAGGGTGTCTATATCCTCCATAGCCAAACACCGGATCCATCCATGACTTCTTTGTATCTTCAAAAGCTTTCGACACCCTTTTTCTTCTTCGTTTTATTACTATTATTCGTGTATTTTGTTTTTGTAACATGTATATCATAGATGGATGTTTCGTCAATGAGCCGGTGGTTGAGTGTTAGGAGAGATTTGGTGTTCAATTTGATCCAGGTTTGATTCATGTTTTCATCATTTAGTTTTGGCGAAACCAGGTGATGATGAGAGACTAGGCAATTCTAATTTTTTTTAGCCAAATATCCATTTACACACTTTTATGTTAGGCAATTAGATTGTTTTCACTAGTTAGATTCCTGAACTGAGTGAGTTTTACCTCACTGCTGACTGCACTGTCGAGCATTTAGCGCAGGTGTTCATGGATGTTGACCTTAAGTGAGGGTTTTCTCTAAATCGAAAAAGGAGTATATCCGGATGTGATTAATTTAACCGGTAACTCGTTTAATGGGTCCTTGCCTTTAAAATTATATATATTATGGGGGTGTTTGGGATTTCTTATTTTGCCACCTTATAACTTTTCATTAAGTTAATAAGTTACAACATTGTAACTTATGAAACTTTTTTTCTCACATTATATGCAATCCCAAACACGTTATTACTTTTCAAAAATTTTATAAGTTATAAATTGATGAAAATAAGCAATTCCAAACACCCCTATATATATGGATGTTCCAACTTTCTATGTATGTATCTTGTACGACTTAGTCAAAGTTAATTAATTTTCTGATTTGGTCAAGCCTGTTGTATGTTCTTGAAAATGATTAACAAGTCCCAGTGTGGATGTTTGTTGACTTTACAAAGATTTTGAACTTTTGACTACATGTTAAATAATCCCACCTTAATTTCCCTTAAACTTCCAAAAGAGCTGGCCCCTCAAGAAGATTACGGTGGGTCCTTTTTGATTTCTTTTGTTTTTCCAAGCTTAGGATTCTGTCAAATCTTTATGACTATTAAATCAATTAATATTATTTTGTTCATAAAATAAACTTTTTTGATTTGGTGTATGATTTCATTGAGTATTAAAGGAGAAAGTTAGGAAAGATAATGGATATCATTAAAAATACTTTCAGTTTATCAAATACAAATTGCAAATCCAAATCCAAATTATACTATGTCAGGAAATGGCAATTATTCAATAAAAATTATATTATCCTATCTTGATAAATTATAAACAAAGTTAAAAGTAAAGTGATATGCTTGTTTATAATTTTCATGATTTGCTTCCTTTGCTAAAAATATACTTAATAAGTTTGGAACATACTATTTATGATTTTAAGTTTTTAACAATGTTGACTAATGCGTTACACAACTTGTATCGGCGATTGATTTTATAAACACGTTATAAACAGATTTGATTTTTATGTAACTACATCATTGAGTCATTGACTAATACATCACAACTTGTATTAGTGATTGATATTATAAACCAACTCTAATTAGAATATAATTATTTTTTATATAAAAATTGATTTTATGAATAGACCATTCAAGGAGCCTTTCCAATGACTTTTATGTTAGGTTTCCCAACCCATTAACCAAATATCTCATACAAGTATAATAGTATGCTTTCTTAACACTCCTAAAATTTTTTCCTTGGGAAATAAATATTGCTATAGAATAATAGAACTTGATTCTCAATGATACACAATATTTGTATATGATATTGTAGAACAAATAGATATTGAACAAGAGTAAAATACACTTTACAAAAAGAAGGTATTGTCACAAGATAGCAATCTCATTAAACAACCTTTGGTATATTCATCAACAGCATGAGTTATGTATGACAATCACACAAACATACAACATCCCATATTGTTTCCTAGTCTCAAAATTGTTGGGACAACATGTTACATGTACAATAATTAAACTACAAAAAAAACTACAATCTCAAATCCTTGCTAGTGTTGGTCAAAAAAGTACAATCTTCAACAATAATTTAGCAAAGCTTGGGTGGAGGTGAGGCAGGTGGAGACACGGCCACATTTTTATGACACGAAAGCGAAGATGGCAACACGGGCAATCGATCATCGTTCCTCTTCCTCTTCCTCAACTCGGATTGTTTTTCTGTGTTTTCGGTTTTCAAAATCGTATCAATCGTCTAACATCCGATAGCTTTACTGGCTTAAGTAAATAATCTTCAGCACCTTCTTCTAAGCATCTGTCATCAACAAATTCAAAACAAAATCAATTCAATATTATTCATGTTTTGAGCTTGTCTTGTGACTATGTCTATATGATGTATGAATATTAATCTTACCGGTCGATTCGTGTTAGTATGTTCTCAGAAGACATGATAACTACTGGTATCTCCTTCAATGTTGAAGAATTCTGTCAAATCATTAACATTTTGTTAGATTTAATTTCATATACCAAATCAATAAAAAAAATAAAATTATCATCTTCTATTTTTTATTTTTTTTAATTTCATATATTAAATAAATAAATGGATTCCAATTACAACAGAGAGGTGGATAAGCGGTGGATAAGCGCTACGCTGCCACCCCTCATTAAATAAGATATAAATAAGGTTACAAACCTTGATTTTCTTCAAAAGCTCGAATCCGGTCATACCGGGCATAGAGTAATCCGTCATGATCAAGTTTACTTTCAAATCCTGCATCATTAACATATTTGAAATTAATGAAATTATTTCTTAAACTTCAATCAATATAGGTGGGCAAAGGAATCGGTTAACTCGGAACTAGTTTGTAATTTTCTCCACCGAAACCGTTTCAAACTGGGTTGAAACCGTAGATTCGTAACTGGTTTGTAATTTTCACCACCAAAACCGTTTCAAACCGGTTAACCAAACCAAAACCGGCCAAAAACAGTCAAACCCCGAACCAAAACCGATCATAACATGTCAAGAAACCGAATTCAACCCGAAACGAAACACATCATAAACCGGTTTTGACTTTTATTAACCAAACCGAACCGGTTTTAGATTTTAAACCATTTTATGCACCTCTGTCAATCAATAACAATGAATACAAGAAACAAATATAAACTCACATCAAATTGCTTAGAACAACACGTGTCATCATCTAACCCAAGGTACTCCAAAGCTCTACGTCCACTATCCACAACAGTAACTGCAACAGCAACAATAATCAATTTTTAATCCAAAACCATTTAAAAAAAAACAATATCAAATCAAATTAAAAAACAATTCATATCCACAAACAAATAATAAAGGCTACCTTTGAAAGATGAGACCTTAAGCAACTTCTCGATCACCTTCCGATCAATATTGCTGTCATCAACAGCAAGAACATGTAACTCTTGAGTTGTTATTGATTCCATTGACGACTGAAACTAGTGATTTTTTTGTGTGCTTAGAAATGGTTGAACATATGTGTTTGGATGAAGAGATATGTATATATGTGTTTATATATAAAGGGAAATAAAAGGAGACAGGATCTTGAAGATATTGCAAAATCTCAGGAAATCTAAATGGCATAATCAACCATGTCGGGGCTGGCCCACAGCCGTGTCAAATTACTATTTCGCCCTTTTCATGTTTCAAATCATACGTCTTGACTTGAAAGTTGAAACCAACAACCGTAAAATATTTTTATTTTTTTGTTTTTTTACGTTTAAAATATATGAGAAAATGAATTGGGAAGTGGGTGGATATTGGATTTGGAGATCGTACACCTGATCCACCAAATCAAATGGTTTTTTTAGATACACCATGGTGTGTTTTGGAAACACCCACCCATTAAGCTACGGATCGGTCGATCCGCCGTTTATGGCTTGGATGTTTTTGAAAGTTGTGTTTTTTTTGTCCTTCAGCTGTCTTTTTTGTTATTTTATTATGATTTTGTCATTTTGTTGTCTTTTGTTTTATTTACCCCTTATTTTTGTTTTGTTTGGTTTGCTTTTTTTGGCTCGGGTGTAACCGTTTCTTGATCGGTTTTGGAATGTGACAACGAAACAACAATTTTGTATGTCGGGTGAAAAGGAACGAGATTTATATAATAATAACGACTTATGTATGTTTTCTTTTTTTGTATGTCAGGTGTGGTAACAGAATTTTTGTCGGTTTTAAACTAATAACGAAACAACAATTTTAAGCATAACGCATGACTAGATTTATAAAATAATAATAATTAATACATTACGAGTTCGAAAAAAAAACCAAACGAATTCGGGAAAAAGTAACAGCATACAAAAAACAAATCTAAAATGCTGCACCACCCGCGTCATCATCGCTCCCCCCTCGTCGAAATGTGGCGCTGGTACCATGTACTGGGCTCCATGCTGCTGGGCAGACATACAACCAACTATCCAAGTTATCTGATCGCGCATCTGTGACACGTGACGCTCTAGTCTCCGTAGCCGGGAGTCAGTGGCCGGATCCAAACGCACGGCGCGATGTGTACGCGGAACGCGCTGCGGTGGCTGTTATGAACACGATAAGTTAACGTTAATAAGACGAAGATACAAAAAAGAAAATTAACGATAAAATATAACGTACCTGAAAACCGTCAAACTCGGGGCCCTGAATTTCCACCCGTTAAGCCAAAACCATTCCTCTGTTTCGGCTAAATCCAAATCCAAACCACAATCCACACAAACACTATCCAATTATCAATTCATATCATAATCAAATTCACTCTAAATTTGATTTGAACTCAAACGAAACCAAAATTATAAAATAAGCAATAACAGAGTCTCTAATCACGAATCCACTAATTAAATCAAGAGCAATCGAACAAGGTAACCCAAACCCGTTTATCACAAACCCAAACCCGTTAAACATCATACCCGTAACCCAAACCCGTTTTCTATCCATCCATTAATCCAAACCCTTAAATCAACCAGTTTGATTAACAAACCCGTAAACCCGTAATCTAAGTGAACACCTATATTAAAATAGAGTAAAACTTAGTTACCTTATTGTTGCCGAGTCGGAGTTGGTGACGAAGTTCGGGACACTAGGGGGAAGGCAAATTAAAGTTTTAGTGTCAAATGTGGTGTTTGTTAGAGATGGAATGTGTAAACTGATGGGGGGGGTTAGGGTTGTGTTTAACGGCAATCCGCGGCTTATCGACCCCTAAGCGGCGGATACGATCTACTTTTTGAAGATATTTATTAATTTTTAATAGTACTGGTATTATTTTATATTTTTTTAAAAAAATATATATTTTAACATGATATATTTAATTATTTAAAAAATATAAATTAACGAAAGAATTTTTTTAAATATCATATCTTATATTTTTTAAATAATTTTTTATCATGTTTTATATTTTTAAATAAACATATTATCAGATATATTTGTTTATAAAATATATTATTTTTAAGATTTTATCATGTTTTATTTTTATAAATAAACATATTATTTTTAAGTTTTTATCATGTTTTATTTTTATAAATAAACATATTATTTTTAAGTTTTTATCATATTTTATATTTTTTAAATATCAAGTTTTATATTTTTAAATAATTTTTTTATCAAGTTATTTTTATTTAATAACACAAACATTTTAACCCTAATTATTGCTAATAATACAAAACATCTCAAACATTTTACAAATCATCCTAAATAAACTGGCTCTTCAGTTTGCACTCGCCAAGTTTCCCTTATTTGCATATACTCTTTTATACGATCCTCGTACAAAGACCTCCATTCGTGCGCCGCTTCGTTGGCGTATCCTTCCCATTGACGTGCTGGTAACGGCACGGGAAAATTCCCTTCTAACTGTATGTTGAGCCAATGATTATCCTTAACATTTAACATTACTATTACCGGAATCTGAGATAGTGGTTTTGGACTCATTCTCATTGGGAAGTAACTCTCACTGTAGGTAGAGGTGCACAAATCGGTTTTTTTTAAAAAACCGGTTCGGTTAATAACCGGACCGGTTTTTCTTGGCCTGGAAAAAAACCGGTTTTTAAATAACCGGACCGGTTTATTAACCGGTTTTTTTGGTGCAAAACTCGGACCGGTCTAACCGGTTAGGACCGGTTTAGAAATCGGTTAATAACCGGTTTTTTTAATTAACCGGTTTTTTTTTAAAATAACCGGTTAATAACCGGTTTTTTTCATAATAACCGGTTTTAAAATTAACCGGTTTTTTCCCTAACCGGTTCAGTAACCGGTTTTTTCTCTAGAACTTGTAACCGATATACGAACCAGCGGTTACTAAACCGGTCAAACCGGTTTTTAAATAACCGGTTTTTACAAAAACCGATTTTCGGTTTAAACCGTTGAACCGGTTCACCAACCGGTTTTTTTGCCCATCTCTAACTGTAGGTCAGATGGAGGTTGATTAAAACACAGTCATACATCTGAGCCACTACATGTCCGTGCCCAGGTAACTTAAACCACCTACTCTTTTGCTGGAATAAAGCAGACGTTGAGTAGTCCAGCGAATCACGAACCGTGTCATAATTACCGGTTACCTCGTAGTTCAACCTTTCGCTCCACCGGGATTTGTTGGTGACCATCTCATTCCTCATGCTTGCTCTGACCTCCTTCCAGTTATGTTGACGCATGCCTAAGCCGACAACGATTGCTCTGAAACCGCAATTACCATCTGGCCTTACATCTTTTATTCCTGAAATGAATGGGTATGCCCCCGTGGGAATGAGGTGCCTATAACATTCTATGATTGGGACGCCCTTAGGGTCACGCAGTAATGGAAAACCAAGGTCGGTTGGAGTCTCATGCTTTTTAGATGAGCGTTTCGGTGGTTTAGGTATCTTAAACCGGGCATGTGACTGAGATTGGGAACGCGACAACGATTGGGTGGGGGCTTCGGGTGTTGGTTTCCGTGACATAAAGGGGGCGTAGGAGCTGTGTATGTGGGGATTAAAAGACATGGAGGGGGCGTAGGAGCTGTGTCTGTGGGGATCAAATGACGGGGAGGGGGCGTAGGAGTTGTGTCTGTGGGGATCAGTTGTCGGGGAAGGGGAGTACGACCTTGTGTCTGTAGGTATCAGTTGACGGGGACGGGGAGTACGAGCTCTATCTAGGGGTATCTCTTTTCTTGGCTTGTTGGTTTAGATTTGGACGCCCCCTAAGGTTGTCTCGTTTATCAGGCTCCTCCTAGTTTGATTTCCCAGGAAGAACAGACATTATCTTTGAGAATAGACTTTTTTTTGCATTCGGTTGTTTAGTCCTAGAACTTGTTTTTTCACATGTTCCACTTCCACTTCATAGACTGGTTCTTCGTGTCTAACAGACGCCGGACTGAAATCGAGCTTCCTCCAAAAGGGGTCTATGTCTTTTAATGGAATGCGTATATTGTTAATAGTGTGCTAGTTAAGCTTACAAGCACACGACAAGCCCCATGATGTTTGTACCCGGCAGTCGCACTCCGCCCCCGTATCTAGCAATGTGTCAAGCAAGGTCAGCTCTTTGTCAAGTTTAGCGATAGCAAAAAGTGACACCCTGTTATGTAGTTTTTCAAACAAAGTCAACTGATGGTCTTGACCCTAACACGGGAGTCTTCAAGGGTCGCACTGATTTCTTCCATTTGGGAATTCACGACTTCAAGGGCAAACGCCGCAATAGAGTATAGCGAATTGTTCGACCCCGAAAGGTGTCTCTTCAAGTTTGTGTGTTGGCCCTCTACTCTGTTTGTTGTATGCTCGCCGAAGTTTAGTCGGTCTTCAGTCCAGCACGACACGAACTTTTCTTTGTATCGTACCAACCAGTTGTCGCAAATATAATACCAAGCCTCTACAAACAAATAATAAAAAAAATAATTTAGGCAATGTACAACTAGAATCTAAAATCATGTTTACAAAGGTTTTTGGTAGCATTGGGAAAAACTGTTTCACAGGCATTCATCAAGGCTTGGTCCCTGTCAGTCAGGATGACGCGCGGCTCCCTGTAGTCGACGAGCATGTCTTTAAGGCGTTCAAGGGCCCATGTGAAGTTACACTCTTGCTCCCTAAAGATAACTGCGTGCGCAATACAGAAAGACTTTGATGTCGACGTCACACCAACAAACTGAACGAACGGCCACTTGTACATGTTGGTGTTGTACGTCGTGTTAATCAGCAACAAATCTGGGAACGCACGCCACATGGTATGCGACTTCTCGTGAGAAAAGAAAACATTCTCCGTCCTATCGGTGGAAGGATTTTCCCATGTGTAAAAGGTAAACCCATGGTTTGAAGAAAGTTTTCAAGTACCTACGTTGGGTTTAACAAACAATTAATAAATATTACAAATATTCTTATTAAACATGATTATTATAATAAAATGATATTATTAAATATTCTTATTAAATCTTACAGAATATATATTTTTTATATATGATAAAACAAAACAATATATATTCAAAATAATATATATTAAAAAGACACCTACAAAATAATAATATTCTGACAACAAGTACCTGCATGGGGGTGTCACCAATTTTATCTTGGTCACGAAGAACCTTCACGACGTTGTTTATATCCCTAGTAATACATTTGTTACCGGGAAAGCTTTTCTTTAGGGCTGACTTAATTTTAGCAGGCCTCAGACGCTGCCTATGCAACATCGCAACCATATCAATTTCCTCGTCGGTCAGTTTTCTTAGTGTCGGGTGCCCCTCCTCAAACAAAACGGGATCGTGGTTGTGCGTCTCGTTGATAACCTCTAGCTTCCAACAACCACCTGGCGCGTTGTACCTCCCGACAAGTTTAAATGGACAACCCTTTTTAATACTCCTGGTATGCCTCACCGTTCCCTTGAGTTTTGGTTCCCCACGTCGATTGCATACAAGTTCAACACTTATCTCCCTTGAACGTTGGACTGAGATAACACAACCATGCTCATGTCCTGTCTTCTTAACCCAATCCACCAACTCAGCAACCGAATCAAAATACTGATATGAAGCAATGTGAATAAAGTAATATTTAGTAACGTGTTGAAAAAGAATAATAATAATTTAAAAAAAAAAAAAAACAGGTCATACATTATTAGTTACATAAGAAAATGACGTCTCCCGTATGAAACGATCACCATCATCATCATCATCATCATCATCAACATCGTCATCGCCTCCTTCGCGGTGACCCTCTTGAATGCCATCAACGACGTTGCTCGTGACTGGTCTTGACATGTATGGTTGCTCTCCTAAAGGTAACTGGTACGAATTCTGAGTTCCATAATACGGACCGTTTACATGTAACTGCTGCGAAGACTGACCATAAGACTCCTCGACTCTGGCCTCATATGTATTAGACGATGTCCTATTATCCTCCGGCCACGAAGGGTGACTACCTCCGTATATGATATACCCCTGATAAAAAATATTTTGGCAAGACAACGTATAATATTTAAAAAATAACTAACGCGTTGTTGTACTATATAAACACACTAAATAACCTGGTCAGGATTTGGTAAGTCGTACTGCTCGATATTTCCATACCCCGGCTCATGGTTCAAGTCGGGAAGTTCATTCAAATCTGGCAAGCCCGACTGCTCCGGCTGATCGTTGTATGCGTAACCCGACTGCTCGTCGTTCCCGTCACCAAACAAAATATCATATAAATCCATTATAGTTTAACAAACACAAAACACAAATACTTTCTATATCTAATCAACGAAAAATATTGTCTACAATGAAAAATGAGAAATGAGCATGATATATGTAGAGAAAGGGAGACGGATGTGCCAAAATTAAATTATTGACTTGATCAGCGGCGGATCGATCGATCCTCGGCGTATTAGGTACGGTTTACGACGGATTTGATCTGCCGATGTTGACGTGTACTCGATAAACGGCGGATCGACCACTAAGCCGCGTATTTGGTACAAACATAATAAGACAAAAGCAGTTAACATAATAAGACAAAAGAGGGTGATCCTCGGCGGATCGGACGATAAGCCGCGTAGTGGGTGTGTGTTTTCATTTTTGGGTGGTGTCTCTAACATCATCCAATCAAATCCTCCTAGATGACTATCAACTTTTTGTTGATAAATTAATATATATATTATTTTGTACGGCAAATGTAAATATATAAAAATCACAACAGGATACAAACTAGTATAATGTACCCGACAAAGTCTTTACTCATTAACTACATGAAAAAATACACCATTAACTCATTAAGACCGTTTATATGATGACTTAGGCCTATTTTTCACCTAAAGGAATCCGAGTGTCTTGTTTTTTCTCTATAATTTCGTTAAAAAATACGTTTTAATTATTGAAGGCATTATTTTATTTGGCTTGTCAAATACACCCAAATTATTTTTATATACCTATAAAAAATCCATAAGAGTGAAAGCACGCATATGGGCCATCGTTACATCTAAGGCGGGCCGACCAATTAAAGTAGGTCAGGTCTCAACTATCGATTAAGGCCTGTTATTAAGAGTGGCCCATATTTTTTACAAAAATTATGGGCAATTAATGACCCGTTTCTAAGTTAGGGCCATAAATTTGTCTGAATAAGGAGACCTGAAATAAGCTTTGCTTGCCTGCCTTCCATACGTAGTGGTGATGTTTGAATAAAAAAAAAGATTAAATTCATGGCCCATTTCTAAGTTATGGTCATAATTTCTATATATATTAAAAAGGGATTTTCTCCCCCCTCACCAAAACACTATTCAATTTACTATTCTATTTAATAATATTTTATTATATATTATTTTCTTATTCTTATTAATTAACTTTTTTATATATAATAACTTAAAAAAAATACACAGAGATTTACACACTATCACTTGGTTTTTATTATCTTTAGTTACCTTTTTTTTTCAACTAATTAAAAAAATTTAACAAACTTTAAACTTGGGTAAATGTCGGTTTTACATGTTTTATTGGTCGGCTAAACTATTTTTTTAACTTTGCTTTCGTATTTCTTATAGTTGGTCTTACTATGATCGAATGTTTTATCATGATTTAAAAAAATCCCGTCATCACATGTTTTTATATCCATGCTTCGACGTTTGCACCTTTAAAATGTGTTTTTTTTCCTTACAAATTCATGTTTACGAATTTATGTTTGTGCCACTGATACTAACAAATTTTTCATCGGTTCACAACTATAATGTTCCGGTTTTTTGGTTTTACATATGATAATTTGTTTTATTTTGGCATTGAAAAATTTATTTCTTTTTTATAGTTTCAATGTTGTAACCTGATACAGGATGAATTCACGTCAACTCGCAACGCGTTCGTGGTTTAATATTTTTACGTATGTTTTTTTTGCGATTCAATGGTCCCGTCGCGAAGCGCGGGCCTAAATCCTAGTTATTTCTTAAAAAGGAAAAAAGAAATTATGGGCAATTCATGGCCTATTTCTAAGTACGGACCATATTTTTTTTCTTAAAAAAAAAGAGAAATTAGCCCACTTATTTAAGCCCACAACTAGTTACTTGTTTAAATACTTAATAGTTAAGAATTGAAGTTAGAAGTTACACAAGTTAGCCTACAATGTAGTTCATAAATTAACAATTAGTCCATTAGACTTGAGTCTTTACTCTTCAACCCAATGGTCCACAATAGGTTTTATCGAGAACGACTTAATGATACGCCAATGATAGCTATCGATATGAATATATTAAATAGTATCAGTTGTGAATAATTAGTCCACAACTTTGTTTCGAATAATGCTAAGAGAACTTCTCGATTAGTCTAACATTGTTTTTTTATTGTTTTAACTTTATTTCGTATTTGTTTATTGCTACAATAACTTTGTATTTGTTTGTTGTTGCCATAACTATCGAAGATCTTTGAGGAAAAAAAGTATATATGAGGGACTTTATTTTTGCACTCGTATGGGGCATCTCAGAAGACTGCCCGGTTGCACCAAATCATGAGTGCTAATTCACACGAGGTAAGTACATGCTCCTTTGTCTACGGATGTTCTTCACATTATGTACAACAATTTGAACTAGGGATGAGCAAAAACCATAACTAAAAATCGAACCGTAACTGAACAAATCTGACGGTTATGGTAAGTGAATATGATAAACCGACAGTTTAGTTATAATTTCAGTTAACGTGTTTTTGAAACCGAATTGAACCTTGTATGCTTGTGTTTTATCAAATATTATACCTAAAATTCAAGCTTCAAACGTTTAAATTTATCTTGCAACCATATATATGTTCATTACTATAAACGAAAAAGAGTGACGGTCAAATACATCAATTATATGGATTTGTGACCTTTTGGGCAAGAGGAAGAAAATGGTCGCTAAGCACTCTTTTATATGTTATTTTACTAATCAATGTTATTTCTTATGAATATTAAGAGATTGCGTGATCAAATGATCAATTGAGTTTGTATCCAATACTACCAATGTTTTGAAAATGTGAAGTCTCTTTTTATAGGTGATAGTTCAATTCTTATTATAACAAATTTATGTGAATATAGAAGTAGATTTAGGATGTGTGAGCGTGTGATTCATGAAAAAATTATGAGATTAAATAAATACTTACAGTGAATAAAAAAGCAGGGACATTTTAGGAATTTTCTCTATAAATAAACACTTATCAAAGTAGTTAACGACTACCAGATGTCATAATTGTAATATCGTCGCTTTCTCTTTAAAAATATTTTTTTATGCTCACTCGATATTAGAATTATTTTAAAAGGTATAGTCTCTTGAAAACTATAAATATGTGTCATAAAAGATAAGCATTTGTTATGATTTAATCTGGCTACGGTAAAGAAAGATTTTCAACAAATCATAACCGCATGTTAGTGAAATTATTCCACAATATAAGACTCTTTTTTGATGATTCTCTAACGATCATAATCATACAAAGACAAGTACATGAAAAGATGTTTAGCGAAAGCATATAAGTGTATGACTACACGATAGACCAGAAAGATAACTATTCGATATCGGTCAATAATGTTATTACTAATTAAACTTCTTAAACAACTAATTATATGATTCTTTAAATCACAAATATCATTTTTAACCATTGTCGGTCAATAGTGTAATTACTAATTAAACTTCTTAAAAAGCAAGTTATATGATTCTTTAAATCACAAATATCAGTTTTAACACCCTGTCAACTAAGATATAGAAAAATGAACAAAAATAAAACAAACCAACAACGAACTTTGTTAAAATATTTCATGTATACACCTCTCTCGATATTAATCACAAGTCAACGTCCTTTTTAAGTATAAAAACCGCACAATTTTTTTTCTTTTCATGTTACGTGTTTGCAACGTGAATAATCATTTTCATATAGGCTTAGTGGGTTATTGTATGTTGAATGAAATTCTTGAAAAACACAAATAATTGTAGATTGTGGCAATTTTAATGATTTATGTCTAGTGGTTTAGTTTGAACTTTGAAATCGTTTAAATCGATCATCAGTTTAATTTCAATTTCGTAAAGCATGTATGTACAATACAATTAAAGAGTTTGAACACAATTAAACCCTTGCAAACATTTTAGTAGTTCATTTTATGCGAACCAGTGATATGACTTTACGGTGGAACATGAAGAATTTCAAGGTATAATTCAAAAGCAAAAAAACAAAAAAGAAAAAAAAACTACACACGTACATATCTTTAGGGGGGGGGGGGGTCGAAAGCAACATCCAATAAAAATGCTGTTGGAAAAAATAATATTTATTAGTATCTTTTTTGTTTATAAATTACTAATTATTAACGTGTTTGAAGAGTATAGTTGCGATATTTATACTTTAACTTGTGTCTTTAAGAATTGAATATTGGTGAAATGGGTAAATGAATTTGTCTCATATAGTCATATTGATATAATGATAAACTTATGAGTTACTTATAAGTGAGAACTCACGGGGTTATATTTTTGTGTGACAAGACACATTCAATGGCATTAGTAAGGGTGCATAACACCCGATATGCATGGGACGGGCCGGGGCCGCCTTAGTGTTTTTGTTTTATGTCATGTATAAGGCATGCATGTGTTGCATGCCAAGTGTAGTCAAAGATTGCATGCACGCCAAGTGTTGATGACTTGTGTCAGGCATTTATGCATGCATGATATGTGTAGTCATTGCAAAGTATGTTGACAAGTGTCACCAACATGCTTTACGAGGTAATACGAATGCGTGACAAGTGTCACCAACTTGCTTCACCAAGACATGTGCATGCATCACAAGTGGCGTCCATGCAAGAGTGTGTGACAAGTGTCACCACCTTCAAGCATGTGTGTTGTGTGTCAAGATGAGGTCACTCTACCATAAGTTCATAACACAAAAAACTCATATTATCAACAAATGTTTCCAACTCTCTCGATCTCTAGCTCCATTCAACTATGGTTCAGGTACTAGGTTAATTTCGGCAGTACATACTACTTCGGTTGTTCGGCTGTTGTACCATGTGAGACAAAGGCTCAAAATCTGTTTTAGAGACCCGTGTTGAACACGAATCCTCAGCCACAACCGTCAACTTTTGTTTGTTCATTCTTGTAAACAGGTACTTCGGAGGTGATGCTCAGGTATTGGTCAGCATGAGCCAAACGATGGTCAACGTGGTTCAGATCCGGTTTCATCACGATCAACCAACCCAACTTACCTCAACGAGTGAAGCAAAGGATCTGCATAAAGGAACAAAAGCATTTGTCGAAGATTGTTCAGAGTTCATGATTCAAGCACGGGTCAAACACGAGAGTAGGAATCAAGTTTGGTCTACATATGCATCTCATATTATATTTCGTTTGACTACGTATATGGTACCCGTACTACAATTTTCCAAATGTATAAAGAGAATAATCTTTTGTTAATTTTATTAATATATTTTAATATTATTGTGATTTGTGACCGATTTCCTAGAAATGTTCAACATAAATAACTTCATAATCAATATCCAAGAGAAAAAAACATATGCATATGTAAAAACAATGATAATCCTTAACTAAGAGATCATAATACCCATAATTAACATAGCTTAAAATCCCTATTAATAACGAATAAGTACAATAAATAGTTATATAGGTTACAACATATTGATGAACATGTATGAAAATACTTACTTTATTGTTACGTGCTCGCTATTGTCATAACGCGTCAAAATGTTTTTAAACGAGTATCTTGCTAGTTGATTGTTCTAGTTGATTCAATAATATTGGTTGTTTAAAAAAAATATACTAAATGTTTTTTAATGTTTAGCTGGGTTGAGTTGTGAATGAAAGTGTAAAATTTGGATTTAGTTGTTTGTATATGTAAAAGTTAAAGAAATTATTTTTATAATAAATAGTCTGATTATGTTGGGTTGTGAACGAAAGTAGTATGAGAGTAAATGAGTTTGTGACTTTGTGTATAGCCATTAAAAAATAACCACATATTCATGAACATGCATGAAAATACTTGGTTGATATTATTTTCACTTTGCTATTGTATTGTTCTTAAATAGTATTATAGTCTCTTAAAAATATTTATATATTATTTCAGTCTTCTAGTCAATCATCTTTTTCACTGTACCGGTCACCGTTAGTGACCGAGTCGTCAAATAATGCTTTTTAAGCGAAGACAAAGAATATTTTTCAAACGGTTGGCTTCTAGAAAAGTATAAATAAATAAACACAAATTTTTAGATTATACACGATTCATTAGATCAGACCTTTTGTAGACAAAGACATTAGATACTTGACTATTCTTTAACATAGTGAAAGTTATAAATTAGATACTTGACTACTATTCTTTTAATTTTAGAAAAGTGTCACTCTAAAGAATATAACTTTAAATTACTTTTGCAAATTATCATAACGCATAAAATATTGTCTTGCTAGAAGTAGGTAGTTTATTATACAATATATCAACATTTTTCTATAAATAGAGAGAATAGCGACTTTAGTTTTGTTGGATCTTAGACTGAACTTTCGGAAAAGTAAGGCTTATGGGGTTAGAAATCGGTACAAATCAAATTGATATTATGCTTACATTATGCGTTGCTAACTGGATTCATTCCTTTACACTTATTTGGGTCTTCCGCTTCAAAATGAACCTTATAAAAACCGGAAGCCGATTATTGAGCTTGACGAATCAGATAAAGAAGTTAACAGACGTGATATTCCGCAATCGCTATCAAGCTAAAGTTTAGATTGACTTTTTTAACGATTATTTGGACACTGGCGGACGCATTCAATTACGTGTTCGGCACGAGTTGGTCAAAGTTGAATATTTAATTGTTTTGGTCAAACGGACCCATTGTGTGGCCTTGAAAATTATTAACAAGTCCGAGTGTGGATGTTTGTTGACTTTACAAAGATTTTGGACTTTGACTACATGTTAAATAATCCCACGTTTAATTGCCTCTCAAAAAAGATACGCTGTGTCCTTTTCGATTTTTGTTTTTCTAAAGCTATAGGATTCTGTCAAATCTTTATGACTAATAAATTATTTCATATTACTTACTTCATAAAATATATTTGTTATGATTTAGTTTTTGATTTTATATTTAAAAGAGGAGATTATGATTTATGTAAGAATGGAGATCATTAAAAATAATTTCAACTTTTGAAAACACATAATAATAGGATTCAAATTGAATACTCGTAAAAGTTAATGCTAAGTCAGTGAATGGTTGGTAAATGTTATCTAAGTTAAGAGTGAGGCAAGAGGGATGTACCGGATTCGAAACCCGCATGTGACAAGAATTATGCGGAAACCTCATGGGGGTATCCGTTCAATTCCAATAAAGGAGAACAAAATTGTTATAGACTTCGAACTTGAATAAAGTGGGTGGTAAGCCTTTCGGTGTCTCCTAACAGCCAATTGCACTAAGTACGTTAAAAAAGGGTAATAAATAACACTCACACAATATGTAATCTAGTTGAATAAAGTAGTTGCCCTTTAACCAGACTTAAACTACGTTTTTTTTAACATCAACGTAATAATAAATAAATACTATCAATGAGAAATTACAAAGAAATGGACAGAAAGGTTAAAAACCAACATTGAACAAAAACCAATAGTTCAAAGTTAAATAGTTAAATTCGACTTTTCATCATGAATTCCGGCTGCTAGTAACCGAGTCGCCTAGTAGAACATCAGTTTTACACCACATTTATTACTCGCGTCCAAACCTCATTCATTAACGAGCAATACATAAGTGTTCCAAGGTTTTCAAAGTAACACCCCACACATCACAAATGGTAGTTTAAACAAACACACCCGCTTTTGACACAAAAAAGGTTGTTCTAGGTCATAACTTATATTCATCAACAAAAAAAGGTAATGCTTTGTGAAAATAATCACACAAACATACAACAGCCCATATTGTTTCCTTATGCATAAATATGCTTCTACATATACAATATCCGACTGCAAAAAAACCTACCATCTCATTTCCTTGCTAGTGTTTGTTAGTAAAAAAAAGGTGCAGCTTCAAGATTCAATCAGCAAAGCTTGGGTGCAGGTGAAACTGGGGGAGACATGGATGCATTCATATGACACGAAAGTGGCAACCGATTCTTGGTGTTCAAAATTGTATCTTTCAAACGTGTAACATCCGATAGCTTTACTGGTTTCAGCAGATAATCTTCTGCACCTTCTTCCAAGCATCTGCATTCCCAAATTAAAAACAAAATTAATACGATCTCTCTATGTTTTAAGCTTGTCATATGACAATATGATGTATGGATATTAATCTTACCGGTCAATGCGTGTTATGATGTTCTCGGAAGACATGATAACCACTGGTATCTCCTTCAATGTCGAAGAACTCTGTCAACTCATTAACATTTTGCTGTTAGATAACAATGCTGATAAAGTTCATGTGCCAATTATTTTGAAATTAAAATACAAAATTAGGGCTAAACACACAAATTGACACAAAAGTTGAGGATAAAAACACATGAACCGACCGACAAAATCAGAGCTAAAATCGCATAAACTAAGATAAAATAAAAGATAGAAACACATCATCATCATCATCGTACTCAGTATATCCCACCAATAGCAATGCTATGGTAGGGTCTGAGGAGGGTAAGATGTAGACAGCCTTACCTCTATCCCATAAGGATAGAGAGGCTGCTTCCGGTGAGACCCCCGGCTCGATAGTAGTTTTGAATCAAGCCTTGGACATAAGACACATAACACTCAATCATCGGGACACCGGCTGATTGGTGCATGTGCCCTTGTCTTTCGGCTATCAACGCCACCACATGATGCCTGATTAACCTTCCGCCACTTTTAACGTTATTTTCACGTGATTAGTAAAATAACGTCAAAATTAGTGCAATTTTACTTTTGCCCACCCAAGGGTTCACACATATATACATTATATGTGCGCACCGCAAGCAGGGCGTAAAAGATAGAAACACATTAGGGTTAAAAAAACATCATATTGAGTAAAAAATAGGGCTAAAAACACATAAACTGAGACAAAAACAGAGCTATAAACACATAATTTGAGACAAAACTAGGGATAAAAACACATAATTTTACAAAATTAGGGCTAGAAATGCATAAATTGAGACAAAATTAGTGATTAAAATATATAACTTAAGACCAAAATCATGCTTAAAACAAATAATTTGAAACAAAATCAGGGCTAAAAACACATAAATTTAGACGAAATTAGGGCTTAAAACAAATAAATAGACACAAAATTAGAGATAAAAACACATAATTTTACAAAATTAGGGCTAGAAATGCATAAATTGAGACAAAAATAGGGCTATTAACACATAATTTGAGACAAAATTAGAGATAAAAACACATAATTTTACAAAATTAGGGATAAAAATATATAATGAGACAAAATTAGTGCTTAAAACAAATAATTTAAGACAAAATTAGGGCTAAAAACACATATATTTAGAAAAAAAATAGGGCTTAAACACATAAATGGACACAGAATTAAGAATAAAAACACATAATTTTACAAAATTAGGGCTAAAAACACATAAACTGATTCAAAATTAGTGCTAAAAATACATAATTTGAGACAAAACTAGGGATAGAAACTTATAAACTGAAACAAATTAGGTCCAAAAACACATAAATTGATTCAAAATTAGTGGTAAAAATACATAATTTGAGAGAAAATTATAAACTGAAACAAATTAGGGCTAAAAACAAACCTTAATCTTCTTTAACAGTTCATATCCAGTCATCCCAGGCATGGAATAATCAGTGATGATCAAGTTCACCTTCAAATCCTGCATCAACAACACATTTCAAATCATTAATATTATTCAATATTAATAAACTTAACCATCCATCTAATAATCAAAACAATAAAACCAAAACTTACATCAAATTGCTTAGAACAACACGTGTCATCATCTAACCCTAGGTACTCCAACGCTCTGCTTCCACTATCAACAACAGTAACTGCAACAACAATAATAATAATAATAATAATCAACATTCAATCCAAAACCACAAATAATAATAATAATAAAATCAAATTAAAAACGATTCATATCGGTAAACAAAACCTACCTTTGAAGGATGAGACCTTGAGAAGCTTTTCGATGAGCTTCCGATCGATGTTGCTGTCATCAACGGCCAAAACATGTAGTAACTCTTTAGCTTGCTCCATATATTATTATTATTATTAAAGGTAAAGTTGTAGGCTACTGTTTGAAAATGAAATGCTTAATAATTAATATGTTGTGTTAGGGTATATGGTGTGTGTTGTATGTATGTATGTATACACAGGGCCAAGGGACAGGAAGGAGGAAAGGATCTTGGGAGATCTGGTATGATATATTATATTATATTATATTATATTATATTATAATATATTCACACATGCCAATATTGTTATAGTCTCTGTCTGGCTGACCCACCGCTTTCCTCTTTTTATTTAGTTTACCATTTTACCCTTTTTTTTTCATGTTTCAAATCACACGTCTTGACTTCATACTGGCAACCGACCAACTTTCTTCCACGAGAAAGAAAGTTTTAACACTATTTGAATATTTATTGTTAGAAGTTAGAACTGTTTGTTTATTTGTGCATTTACAAGATACGATAACACAAAGCTTAGACAAGAATGTTGGAGACTCAGGCTCAAAATGTATACAAAAAGATTCATAAAACGAGGGGGTCTTGACTCAAATTTTTGGCTGAAAACGGGTGAATTTACAGTATGTATAAAAATTTTCAAGCGAAAAACGACTAAAATTACACTACTGACCGGGTCCACCCCTGGCCCTCAATATGCTTCACCCTGTGATTATATTTTTTTGTCACGTCTTTTACATGGTTTTTGATAGGGGTGAGCAATAAACTAATCGTTAACCGAAACCGAACCGAAGTTAACCGAACCGCACCGAACTCTTCATTTTTATCATATTTTTCTGCCTTTTTTTCTCTGTTTCATGTATTATGTATTTATATCTCAATTACATGTACTAATATCTCAGTTTCATATATTTAAGCATTCATTTCATGTAGCTATACCTTCATTTCATGTATTTTTATGCAAATTTTAGCCCATATTTGATATCGCTTATTAACCGAACCGCATACACCCCTAGCTTTTGAAGGGATAACAAGATCAAGTGGTGGATCGTTCTTTGAATTAAAAATAAGTTAGCTTATAAGTTTTTGTTTTAAAATAATTATTGTAATTTCCCGTTTTAGTGGTTTTGTTGAGTTGAGCCTCTAGCATTTTGCTAGGCTTAGTGCCGTTTCAATGAAAGTTGATGTTCTAAAAAAAATAAAATATATGATGATTTTAAATATTCAAAATCACTTGAAGACTACATGGATATCATTTAGCCCGTTGATGTATCTTCTCAACGATTTTTTTTCTTGAAAAAAATAGAAAGTTTTCGTTTAGGATTTTAATTTGGAAGAAATATTTTGAACAAATCATAATCTTTTGGTAGAGAAATTATTCGGTGATATATGTCTCTTTTAAATTGATTCGCAAACGATCATAATCATATATTGATTATGAAGAAATATTTATTCTTTTATTTTATTCTATTTTGATTGAGATCAAAGAAAATATAATCTCTATTTCTATGTATAAAGACAGGTACATGCATTTGAAAAGATATATGCCAAAAGAATGCATGGACATGATAAATAAAAAGATAAAAGATTAAGTCATTCAATATCTAAATCTTTAAAGATAAAGATTAAACCATTCGATATCTTTACATATAATTTTTGTTTTAACACATTGGTGGTATTACTAAAACTTTTAATAAAATAAGTTTATGATTATTTAAAGAAAAATTGGTTTTTATTGGTCTCAACTATTGTCTTTTGGTAATTGCCGGTCTCAACTAACGAATTGATCACTAATGGTCCCAACTTTTAATGTATTTGTTCCTAACGGTCTGCGGCTAACAGAAACCTAACGCCGTTAGTTTCAGGTCGCCGAAAAAACCTTTTTGGCCTGGAAAGTCAATTTTTTGCCGGAAAACACCACTGAACACCGCCACCACCACCAATTGACTCACCGCCAACCAACCACCATCACTTAAGCACCATCAACTGATTCTGACGATGGTTCTAGGGTTTTGGCTATCTCAATAATTGGGGTTTTTACTAAAAAAAAGTTCATAAATGTACGATACAAAGTTACCGTGATGTTTGCGATAAAATTGTTAAGTTTTCGGGAAAAAATGTGTGTTTTCCGGCCAAAAACGTTTTTCCGGCAACCTGAAACTTACGAAGTTAAAATTCTGTTAGTCGCGGACCGTTAGAAACAAATACGTTAAAAGTTGGGACCGTCAGCAACCAATTCCTTAGTTGGAACTGGAAGTGACAAAAAGACGATAGTTGAGACAAAAAAAACCAATTTTTCTTATTTAAATCACAAATCTTTTAACACCCTAACAAACAATTTATGAATCCGGTCAAAAGTATAACACTAGGGAGTGTTTGGCATTTCTTATTTTACCCTCTTCATAACTTAGACCATGTGTAGTAAAATGCCCCACCCTTGATTATTTTGCGTCGTATGACATCCCTGTCATCAATACAGAGTTTTACAAAAAGTGGTGTAGTGGGAAATCACAGATCTTTTAACACCCTAACAAACAATTTATGAATCCGGTCAAAAGTATAACACTAGGGAGTGTTTGGCATTTCTTATTTTACCCTCTTCATAACTTAGACCATGTGTAGTAAAATGCCCCACCCTTGATTATTTTGCGTCATATGACATCCCTGTCATCAATACAGAGTTTTACAAAAAGTGGTGTAGTGGGAAAAACGCCACAACTCTCCTACAATAATTACATATATTCCTCCCTCTCTCTCCCCTCCCCACACACAATTTCCATAAAAATTCGAGCCGAACTCGCGTTTTGTAGGAAACGCTCCCTCGAAAACGCCAAGCCAAAACGCGGGGGAGGGGGGGGATGTTTTGAAATGAAACGCCATGACTTTAAATGAGTACGCATGTTCCTATGAATGTGTTTATAAGTCCTTTTATATTTATAAAGTGTTTGACCTTAGTCCTTTTAGGTTTTGACTTGTTAACAAGGGTAAAATAAGGAGTTTTCATAAGTTGTAATCCTATGACTTATTAACTAATGAGTTTGGTAATACCATTGCATCCCTCGAACACTCAAAATTCATTACATTTCTTTTAAAAAAGAACGTCTGTTTTTAATCATTTTGGCTTTTCTCACTATACTGTGTAACACCACTTTTGATAGTAACCATGCTTCACAACACTTGATCTAACAAACCGACAATGAACACTTTTAAATACACTTTCTTTTTTTTTTTTGCTATGTATCACAACACCCTTTTGAAGTATGAAACAATGTATTTTAAAATAATATATTTTTCTCAAATTGAAGTTACTTTAAGAGTATTCACATCTTAACTGCCACGGTCTTTAAGGAGCTTTTGGTAGTCTCTTAATAATTTCATTAATAGACTACATCTAAATCAGTTTGCACTATCAAGTGTGTTTTGTGAACTAGAATGACACATCTGAATCGCTTAGCAAACCTATTACTCATTAAGTTTCAAAATAATACTGATTGAAAAATTTACCCCTTTTTCCAATCACATATGTTCATAACACTTAGTCTGCCACAATGGCACTCACACACCACCTACTCGACATTAATTTGATGGATGATGAATAGTAGTTTTTCATATATAGAAGTTTTACTGTAACATTATTTTTTAAATTTATTATGAGAAATAGTGAATGTGATGTGGTGTGTTTTTTGAATATTTTTTTTTGTTTTAAAGATGAAGAAAGGATGATGGATGAGTTGTGAAGGCTCTTAAGACCTAAAATTTAGAATAATTATAAACAATTAAGAAATCAACGATTTATGTAAACTTGTATCGGGTGTTCTTCCTCCTAAGCTTCTTGTTTAGGAGGAATGATTCTTTAATAAAATTTTGCTTTGCAGTTACATGCAAGGGTTTTCAAGGGCCGGAGGGAGATTGACTCTCGAGTGCAAAGGTAAAAGGGAGCTTGGCGGAAAAAAAAAGAAAGAAAGAAACTAATTAACTGTGTAACACAATCGTATGACTTTTTATTGTGTGACTTTTAGGCTATTTGTTGTGGGGGACTACAAAATATGGGAGATTTTGACGTGTGGCGTCACATCAGCAGATAGACGATTTTCATTATAGGGGTGTAGTGGTGTAACCCAAAAATGCCCCCAACAGTTATCATTGGTCCATTTAATAAAATAATATTTTTCTTTTTAACCTAACCGGTGACAGAAGTATGTCACCGCCCCTTAACTTGCCTTGCCCAAAGTTGCCAAAAAAACCACCAACTTGTCGCTCCACTACCTATACACTTGGTGAGATGATGGAAAACAATGAGACCAAAGTCAAAAGTAAAAGAATACCCTTTCAGTTTTCTGTGGGCCAAGTGAGTAAAATAAATCAAGAGAGAATCACATTAAGGTGAACAAAAAATAGTGATTTGGATTTAGAGAGAATCATTTAGTGACATACTTTTAAGAGATTTTGTTGTGTGTAAATAAAGTGACAGGGGATATGACACAGTTTTCAGACTCATTATTATTATTATTATTTAAATCAGATCTTCTTCATCTGACCGACCTAAATCTTCAATCTGGAAACTCCCTGCCATCATCATTTTATTTTATTTTAATTTTCCCCAAATTGTAATAAGTATCTTGCAAAATGGACTAATGTAGAATTATGGAGGGGGAAACTTGCAAGCTTGTAAATTAATTAACTAAACACCTTTGAGGCTTTGATCCAAAATTTTATGACTTTTAATTAATTTGTATATGTTTTGTACAATATTACGTGAGTACGGCTTGAAGAGATATCTTTTATATATATCGAGATCTACTCTACAATTAATATGGGGTAAAAACTTAACTAACTAGCAATTTCTAACTAGTTTGTCTCTCATCTTGTAATGTCCACGCTCACTAAGACGTCGCTACGAGTTTACTAGAACATACATAATTATATATTGATATGTTTAGTGTTACTTTAGTTTTCATGTTAAGAACGAGGAATCGAAAGACAAATTGGTTGAAAATCTACCTATTGTTAGTGATTTTAGTGTCATTAATGTTATTAAAGAATAACTGAATTAGTTGATACCAAAGTGTATAGTAGACGTTTGTTCGAGACCATTGTGATATCATGCATAAACGAAGTCTAAGATGTAATACCTTTATTGTGATTTCAGTGGTGTATGCAATGACGAGGACACTAAGATCACCATTGGGGGTTTGTTGGTTTTGTAGGCAAGTAAGTTCAAGTATTTAGGATTGTTTTTACAAAGTGATGGAAAGATGGATAATAATGTAGCCCATTATGTCCAGGTTGGCTGTGCAGGTGGAGAGCAGCCACGGTATATATTGTGCGATAGGATGTTCCCAACTAAATTAAAAGGAAAATTTTATAGGGTTACAGTTAGTCATGTTGTGTTATATGTGATTAACTATTGAATAGTTAAAACACACACGCGTAAGATAAAGGTAGTAGAGATGTGGATGTTGAGCTGGATGTGTGGTCACATAATGCTAGATCATATAAGGAATATGGTTTTTAGGGCACAATTAGAGTGGCTAGTATATCCAATAAGTTTAGGAGGTGAGTTGAGACGGTTTACACATCTGTAAAAACATGGTCCATAATAGAGTTTTATGAAGACATACAAAGTGTTCATGTTTTTATATTACTCCTTAGACCATTTTTTTTTTTGTAATTGCCACCTTTTTGTTTGTGTATGTTATTTGTTTTGAAGCCGATGGTCATTATACTTTACGAAATGATATTCCTTGACATTGTTGTACTAATACATTACGTACATACTTTTAACTTCTAAACTTCTTGAAAAAGATTCTTAAAAAACAAACAAACTATAATATTCCAAACAAAGGTTTACCTAAAATTTTAGTTGTTCGAAGTACTTCCTACAAGAACCATACATTTGATTAGGTGGTCGTTTTTAACATCAGTGACAGTGGATTGCAAGGCCTGTCTTGTTTATTCGTAGAAGCAATATATCAAAAATGAAATAAAAGTATTTTCTTTTAGCTTTCTAGAATAATTAAAACTTTAGGGTGTGTGTAGTGGGCGGGAATAAGGGGCGAAGAGGGGCGATTTTTTGGAGGAACACCGCCCCCCGCCAGGCGATAATTGGGCGAAAAGGGGTGGGGGCGGGATATATTTGTCGCTCGGTTGAAGAAGAAAATAATAATAATGTATTAAAACGACCGTTGTGAAACGGTCAAATTTAAAAAAAAATTATACAATATATATATATATATATATATATATATATATATATATATATATATAAACATACACCCTTCTTCTCCATTTTATACACAAATCATACCCAATTTCTTACAAAAAAATAAACAAAATGAATCCTAGAAACAACCCGAACCAACCGAACTACCAACTCCTTGCTTTCGGTCAAGCGTATGGTTCGCAATCGAGCCAACCGAACTACCAATTCCCTCTTTTTGGTCAAACGTATGGTTCGCAATCGAGCCAACCGAACCAACCGAACCACCAATTCCTTGGTTTCGGTCAAACGTATGGTTCGCAATCAAGCCAACCGAACCAACCGAACTTACAATGGAACCAACCGAGCCAACCGAACCAACCGAGCTATCCGTATCAACTTTCCGACCCCAACCTAAACATGTACGCCAACTTTCTCAGCCCCCAAAACACAATGCCGGCGTTCGGGTCTACACCACCGGAGTCGGTACCGGATACGCAAACGTCACGGGACTCCGGTTCAAGCAAAAAGCCTACCCGTAAACACAAAAAAAAAACCGGGGGAGACGATGGCCCAACGTGATCCATACAAGCACTGGAACGAGGAGGAGGAGGTGGCAAGGGCTTGGATTAACATTTCGGAGGATCCCGACGTCGGTAAGTTTTTTAATATTAAGTATTTTTTAAAAATGTATTTAGTGTTTATTAAAATATATACTAATTGTTACAAATAAATTTAATTTGTAGCTAACTTTTAAGCTTGGAAGAAAGTATTTGAAGCTTGGCTCGCGATAACCGGTAAACCCGAAGACTACCGGGGAAAAAAAGCGGTTCAAGCCCACTGGAAGGGGCTTAATGCCGATTGTCAAAAATTTGCCAGGATAATTAACCGGTTGAAGGGGTTCGGCTGGCGTAGCGGAAATAACGACGTCGACATTATAGGTCAAGCCTTGAACGACTTTCGAGCTCAGGGTCACACTGTTGAGCGGCCCGGGAAACCGTTCAAGTATTTGAGTTATTGGGAAAAGCTACGTCGTTGCTCGAAATGGAATGTGGTACCAACCGTTCCGGCCGCCCGACGAGCCGGCTCATCCCGGCCTTCAAAATGGTCGAAGACATCGTCGTCGACAAATCCGAGCACACCAAACACACCCTCCGATGCTCGTAGCTTCTTCCTCGACGACACGGTCAATTTAGCCGATGATTTGAATTTACCCGACGAAGATGAGGTAGAGGAGTTGCCTCGACCACGCGGGAGATCAAGGAAAAATAAGGGGGAAGGTTCGTCGTCAACACGATTCAATACGGAGCCCGTTGAAATAAATGAGTGGGTCGGTCGTTTGGAAAAAAATGCCACCGTAATTGGAGCCGACATTCGTGCATCCAACAAATAACAAGAAAAGCTGAACCAGACATTCGAATTAAAACAAATGAAAGATGACTACGAATCCCTCAAAGCGGAGGGGTTTCACGAGGATGCCGAATTATTAACGCCGACGTGAAAAAATGCGCGAATATTACGGTTATTAGTTTCTTTTTTAGTTATGTTTTTTTTTTCTCTAGTTATGTTTTTTAATATTTTTAGTTATGTATTTTTTTTAGTTATGTTTTCTTTGTATTTCTTTTTAATTTTAATGCATTTTAATTTAATTATTTAAATAAATTGGTTTTTATTTAATTAGTTTAATTATAAAAGAAATAATAAAAAAATACACTGTGGGCCCAACTTGTAGCCCCTACACCATTACACCACAAAAACAAATTTCCACTCCATGCTGACTGGACGCCACGTGTTTCACAATTCGCCCCTCCACTACACATATAAAAAAATAATAACAAGGATTAAAGTTACGATGGCGTTGGTGGGGTCACTAGCCAAGAAAGATACACGGTGGATATTGGAGATCGTACACCTGATCCACCAAATCAAAATCCTCGAGAATATGAATATACGGAAACTATTATTATTATTATACTATTATTATTATTTTAATATTTTTATTATAATTTCCATTTGGATCCAGATGTTTATATTTGCAAGATGGACTCAAGGTATGGGCCGAAGGTATTGTGGACTGAGGCCCAATGTATAAAACTAAAAAAAACTTAGTTATAACTTTGGGGCTATTTGGTTCATTAAAATCTGAATAAGTCAGATCTGAATGAACATCTGTTCCATTCAGCAACAACAGTAAGTCTGAATAATTTAGACCTAATTTTAACCATTCAGATTTTTTCTGTTTGAAACCAAACAGTCTGAAGTCTGAATGAATCAGATGTTTATATCTGAATGGTTCCATTTAGATGTAAACAAACAGCCCCTTATATTTAGAGCCCAAGTTAGAGGTGTACAAACCGGGATTTTTTCTTAAACCAAACCAGTTTCTAAACCAAACTGGTTTGACTTAACCGGTTTGGTTTATAAACCGGTTTAGGAGTAACAAATGTCGACTTGGTCCAGCTCGGTTCGGTTTAGTACCGGTTTTAACCGAAGCGGGTCGGTTTAAAAACCGGTTTAATAGATCAGAAGGGGAACAGGTCCTAGAACCGGCAGTTTGGGTTGGTTTGAGAACCGGTTTGGGTGAAACCGGTTTTACTAGTCAAACCGGTTTGGTTCGGTGTGCATAGAACCGGTCCCAAACCGGTTTTTTACACCTCTACTTAATACTCATTTGTGTTTTATATGTTCTTTTTTTATATTCCTTGTACTAAAATTCACATAATCTTTATAAAGTGTTGATATGAAGTTTTAATTTAAGAATCAATAACTGAAAGTTGATCCTAATATATAAATAGAATCGTTGGAGCCGGGGTCTCGCTAGGGGCAACATCTCTATTATTTAGCATCTCTATTACTTAGGATAAGAGTAATCGATGCTTCCATTAAATCCTTCCCGGACCTTACTCTATGGGTGAGATTTTCCTGAGTATGATTAATTGATTGAATTAAAGTTGAGTTTTTAGGTAACTTTGGATAGAACACGAAAATAACTTGTTTTAGTAATTACTAGTAGGTTTATTCACATATCTTCAATAACAATACAATAACAATAATAAATACAATGTAATACTTTAATTACTAATAAAATAGAAATTTCAGTAAATACATTATATGCTGGTAATTAACCGAGTCGGGTCCAAGCCTAAGTATCTCATTATGGTGTACGGGATTAAAGGGGTGAAAGGTTAGTTGGCCATAAATTTGGTGGTTGGACATAATGTCAAGTGGTTGGACATTAAAGAATGTAGTTGACCGTAAGTGAAAGTAGTTGGCTAATTAGTATAAATGTATTTACAAAGTTATGGTTAGATATCACCATCACTACCTCTATCACAACCAAATATTATTGTAATAAGTTCCGAGTTAGTTTATGGTTATAATACAAGTCGGTCATACATATATTATTGTAAATTTTATCTTATTTACAAATTAAGTTTTATTTTTCTGAAATTTTATCTTGATTATAATGAGTGATTATTCAACACACATTGATGAATAAAATCATTCATAATTATTATAAAAATCTAGTGGTTTTTAACTAAATGCAACTTGGACCTCCATGTATTTAGGTTCATATTCAAGAAGAAATTAAACCAAGATGACATACTACAAGCATCCATGCATATTGCTTTTATTATGATCCCTGAATTATAAATAAAAAGTAGTTGGAAAAAAACATAAATCAATATCCAAACAAAGATTCAAGATGCAATATTTATTAAATAATACAAATGCCCCTTGTATGATATCACAAACAAAAGAATAAAAACTTCAAACTAACTTTATTATATCATTACAATTAGGATCAAGAACACGAAGAAATGGCGACAATTTACAAGATTATTTCTTGTTGAACACTAACATTAAGAGTCTTGTTTGGAAGAACAATGCAATTGATTACCACTACTTCATCTTCAACATTTACAGCTTCGCCTGGATTACAGTACACAATGAGTTTCTTATTAATCAGATAATTGCAGGTTGACTTACACGTTGACTATTTTGACTCTTACGGTCTTACCAAGAATTGTCACTCCAAGCTTTGCTTTTTGATCTCCTTCAGCCTGGACACGTGACCACCGCCCAATCGAACATTTCCAGCCAACAATCGAATGAATCACAACTGCATTTTCCTGAAATCAAGTGATAAATAATAATAATATTATTATTAAGCTACAATGTAATCCACCATTGCTCAACTGTAAGCCTGTAACTGTACATTTGTATAGAGTATACCTTGATTTCAACATCATCAAGAATGATACAGTTAATCAACCGCACACCAGCTCCTATACGTGCATTGGCAGATATCGAGACATTTGGACCAATCTGTGCATTTTAAAATCAATATAACCACAATTTCATCAATCATCATATTAAAAACATTTCAATATGTTTGAATTAAACTTAAAATGAGCACTTACCTTTGCAGTTGGATGAACTTTTGCTGACGGGTGAATATAAACGTCACCAATTATGGTGGCACTTTTTGTACCGTCTCCTTCGGTCAAAAGATTAGGCGAGGTGTACCGAAATAGGGAAAGATACAAACCAGAACATTTTAATGACATTCTGCATAAATGTGCAAACAATACATATTTATAATAGAAGATTTAAATAAGTTCTTTATGCTTATGAGGATTTCTTACCCAGGTGTTTTTATTTGTTCCCAAAAATCCAAAGTTTCATATGTGTACAACTGTTTCTTTCCTGCAAGTGGTGATAATATATCTTGATCTAATCTTACAAATTCTGCAGGAAGACTCCTGTCAGATGTAAAATATTGTTATCATTTTCAGAAGCAAATATTATTGTTTATGCAATGTATACCAACGTAAAAATATGGAAGTTTAAGTCACTACATTAGTACCTTGTTGCTGATTGTAGGGCTTCAAAGCTGGATTGACGTCTTAGATTAGCTGCAAGGGAATAAAATATAGATTAAAGATTATATATACAAAGAGATGATGATATCTGTTTATAGGATTATAAGTAACCTCTGTCTTTCCGCTGTGTGGAAACACCTTGAATAGCAGTGAAAATCTCTGGGGTAAATACATAAACACCACAATTTATTCTGTCACTAACCTGTAAATAAGATAAAATTTCAGAAAAATAAAACTTAATTTGTTTAATAAGCCAAGTAGTTGACTTTGACTTTACTCAAGCACATACAAAGGTTTCAGGTTTCTCGGTATAATGTAGCAATTCATTTGTATTAGCATCAGCTACTAGCTCCCCAAATTGGTCTGCTGATTCAGGAGACACCTACACAACAAAGCAGAAAAAAGAAAAAAAAAATCATTTACCAATTATTTATTTATTTTTATTATTATTTGTACACCATACCCACCTTTATTACGAGGATAGTCCCCATCCCACCATATCTTTTATGAGCCTCTGTAAAAGAACTTAAGTGTTAGAAAATTCAATTTTCATATCGACATTTACATCCAGGATAACTTATAAAACGAGTCTAGTTACCTAGCATTTGCGGTAATGGGAAACTGCAGCAAACATCACAGTTCAGCAAGAAGATGTGTGACTGCCAGTAAAAAAAACACAGTACCACATTAAGATTATGTTTTCTCTTTTTCCTTTTAATGAAAATAAATACGATTGAGAAAGTGAAGGTTAATACCGGATTGTCTTCCATGATCAGATCTCTGAAATTGTAAAGTCCACCAGCAGATCCATGTGGCTTGTCCTCTTTCAAGTATCTATTTTTAAAATTACACAAAGCAAAACATAATAACAAGATGAAAATTGAGTTAAATTCCGACACTATAAACAAAAGGCTAATATTTAAAGAAGAAAAAGATTCAGATGTTACCTGACAGGGACTTTGAGCTCATTAGATATGGAGGATACATATAACGTAAATTCACGCTCTTCATAGAAACCGACAAGATATATCTGAACTAGGTTTGGTATCTACAACAGAAACAATTATGCATATGTGACACATTAAACTTTATTATCATGAATCAAATTAACAATAACTAACTTATGGTTAGTTAGTACATAGAGCATATATACCCTTTTACAGGCAGAGATTGGGTGATGAACCATTGGTTGTCCTGCCAGCGGGAAAAGCGGCTTTGGAATATTGAGTGATAATGGCCTGAATCGAGTACCTATGAAACAATTAAAAAAAAGAAGATTTAAATGAATTGTTAATTTTAACATACATCTAAGGGTGTTTAACATTCAAATCGGACTCGAAAAACTTGAAATTCTATTCAAACCGAATTCAAAATTGAAGGTTCGAAACTCTATTCGAATCGAAATTGAAATTCTGTTTGCGAAAAATTCGATTGCAATTCGGTTCAAATTCGATTTAATAATCGAATTTTGAATCGTATACGAATTTATGATTTTAAATTCGATTTAAATTCACATTATATATGTCTCTGTATGTGTGTGTGAAAGCAAGCTTCTAATGATTTTAATCATATTTAGGCCTACTAATTCAATATTCAACCCAAGCCCAAAGTCCGGGCGAATTCAAATTCAAATCGAACTAGTTCGAATTCGACTTTCTAATTCGAGCTGAATTGAATTGGTTATAAATGTTGAATTTGAAATTGAACCGGATCAACCAAATGTAATTCGGATTCTAATCTAGGTTCAGAAAGTCAAAAATCGAATAATTCAATTCGATTAACTCGGATATTCGAAATTCTATCCCCTACAAGTATCCATAACAACTACATATACATGCATAATTCTATTCAAGGTCAAGTCCAGTATCATCTCCCTCAAATTAAACCAGTAAGCAATCAAATCAAATCAACTGCAAATTCAAATCATTAATAAACTAGTATGATCAGCTACAATACGAGATCCAATAAACTGAAGCTACACTAGCAACTGAAGTTAAAATTAACAATAACAATGACCTTTTGTGGGACCGCCAACCATGATGACAGCAACAGCTCTCTCATCCGTGCTCCCCATTCGATAATAATCTAGATCTCCGTCAACCGTACTAGAAGAAACTGCCTATTTGAATCAAATTATATATCAATTGGCGGTTATTAATTTGTTTGCTGTGGATCTGAATTGCGAGATCTAGCAAGTGTGACTGTGTGTGTGTGTGGTGGATGAAGTGTTTGAGGGAGAATTGAATTTGAACTGGACCAGTGGATCTGGATAATAATAATAATAATAATCTTCACATATATCTATGGGTGATTTGGGACCCCAACAAGCGACCACTTTGTACTATTTTATTATCTTTCTTTGCTGAATGTGAGGTGAGGTGACATCATCAGGATTAAGATTAAGCCAAATTTGTAATCATTGCAAAAGCTTTTGATTAAGTGCTAACTACCTACTCTATTCTTTTTATTCACTTTAACTCCTTTCACCTTTTAACTACTAAATCATTTTGTTTCTGTATCATTATCAATGTATCATGTAATGTGAATTGTGTGTAGATTAATTTATATCTAACAATGTGAGATACGTTGTTAAATTAGAGGTGATCTTGAACTCGACTTTTTTGTAAAAGATGACTCGTTTCAAGCTCTGTAGTTTTCAAGTTCGAGATCGGTTTGTTTATAATTTATTGATTATTATATTTAATACTAAAAGTTTTTTTAATGTTTATTATTTAGGGTACAGTTATCGTACAATAATCGTTTAACATATAATAGGTACGCGAATCACGCTCAAAGCCATTACGCTCAAATCTATATATGTTTTTCGTAATTACGCTCAAAAACCCATAATTGATCAATTCTCGATTCAAATATGTTTTTCGGTGAACTGATGATTAATTGGATATATATTACGGATAATCTGGGGGTTAAATAGATGTTTCCCACGAGGGGTTAGACCCGGCAAAGATGGTTCTTCTGATAACCTGCAAAACAGACACCGTGAGCTCGTCACTGAGAAGGGGGGGGTACCTCCTTGTGACCACCCTCCGGCGTGAGAATCAGACTAGATTGCTCTTGAATATAAATGTATATTAAGAGATTGCTAGAGCAGATATCAGGTATAAGATGTAAGATACAAGATAAGATGAGATGATCATACCATTTGGGGTATTTATAGCCGAAGGTAGGTTTCCAAGAGGGTATAGCCGGCTGAATAGTATTCCTGTTCTACCAACTGTGGCCTACGCACACGCCATGCTGGCAGTTGGTGGGTAGGCAGCGGCTGACAGTGACCAGGCCTGCTGTGTACTATTCCTTTTCCACCAACTGCCGGCTATGCACGTGGTATGACAGGAGTTGGTGAGTAGGTAGCGGCTAATAGTGACATACAGTACAAGAGCATGCTGCTCGCCATACTGTTGTCAATGAGCTGTCGTATCTCTGGTCAGATCTTTTGCCTATACCTCGTCAGGTACAGTACAAAAGATCATCCAGTATCGTACGGACTGGCTTATTTGGGCAGGAGTATTCCCCCTCCCGCCTTATGCGGGATTGTTCCCGGCTTTGCTCATTCCTTCAGGTGACAACTGAATTATTGAGAGCTAAGTGCCTTGTGCGTGTAGCCCTGCTGCGCGGGTGGCCTTCCCTGATGGCTTGTATCCGCAGCTGCGGGAACAGGCGGAGTACTTCACCATTGGGAGCATTTGCTGCGGGAACAGCTTGCGTACTGCGCGTAAGGACGTCACGTCTCTGAGCATGGTGGGTCCTGCGGATCCAGTTGGTTTCTGCGCAGACATCTCTTTTCAAGGTGAGTCCTGCGGGTCCAACTGGGCTCTGCTGGGACCTACCTCTTCAAGTCCCCCCAGTCCAATGTTCTTCTCATGAATGTTTAATAAAGTGAGGTGAACTTTTGGACTTAAGCAAAGGGTTTTGAAAAGGATTTAGTTTTAAGGTTTTCCATGGGGATTCTTCCTGCGGAAGTCCTTATGTCACTTGCAGAAATTCCCGATTTTCCTGCTTGATCTTTGGGTATGATGCGGGTAGGTTTGTAACCTCCTCGCAAGTCAGGAGCGTTGAGTCCCACTTGTGTGGATTCTCCATGAGGTTTTGGTAGTTTTGAACATAGTGATCAATTATGTTAAAACCACCAATTCCATCTTGGAGCTTCAAACAATGTAGTTCTCGACGTTCCCGCTATGCGGGGATGTTATTCCCGTTTCTGCAAGCATTGCCTAGAAGATCCTTCTTGGTTTCAATTCCCTGCGGAGCGCTAGGTATGTGAAGGGTTTTGCCTTGACACTGTACCCGCACTCGTCTTACGGTTACTTTACTTCCAAGGTATTCCTGGCGTCAATTCCCTGCGGGTGCTAAGTATGTGAAGGGTTTTGCAACACTGTACCCGCACCCGTCTTATAGTTACTTGGTCGTCGAGGTATTCTTGGTTTCAATTCCCTGCAGGTGCTAAGTATGTGAAGGGTTTTGCCTTAACACTGTACTCGCACCTGTCTTACAGTTACTTGGTTGTCAAGGTAAGGGGGTATTTTCCCGCTTTTGAATCTTTTTGAAATTTTGAAATTCGAAGAGTTGGTGAAAGGATAAGAACAGTCCAAACTATTGAAACGTCGTCCGACGGTTTCTTCTGACAGTGTCAGGACGTGCAGGAAGTTATGGCGACGTGACAGTATATGGTCATTCCAGGCGCTTTTTCAGGCGCGTGGGCGCGAATTTTCGTGCGCGTGGCCGCGAAATTACTGGCACGCGTCCTTTCAACAGCTGTTGCCAGCTTGCTTTTTGCCACGTGTCATAGTTTCATTGCACCTGCGATTTCTCTCTCTTCCGCATTAAATTCATCGCATTAATTGCGATTAGTATATAAAGGGGGAGAGGGTCCTTTGTAATCCACACTTTCACTTTTCTCTTCATCTTCAAAACGATTTCCGGCGAATACTCACCTTTTCAGTCGAGCATTCTCTTGAAATCGTTCTCTTTTTCATACCTGCAAGATGTCTTCTCATGATCTTGAGGCTACAACCCAGGAGGCTGGGGTGTACGCCGATGACAAGAGTACTGCTGGCGAGTGCTAGTGTGCTCTGCCTGTCGATCTATATCAGTACATCGTCAGGAAGTTCATGCTCGAGTCTCTCGAGCCTGAGTTTCCTGAACCTCATCAGACGGTGTATGATGCCCCCAGAGACAAGATCGGGGTATATGCTGCATTCTTTGTCTATGGGAATCTTAGGTTCCCTTTGACAAAGTTTGTGTACCGTGTCTTATAGAGGCACGGTGTACACCTGACCGAGGTGCACCCGATGGCGATCGCGAAGATTCGCCACTTCGAGTGGGTGTGCCGGATTCTGGGCATTGAGCCCTTCGTCGACCGCCTGATGACCTTCTACTCTTGGAGGTGCATCCAGGGGTGGTATACTCTGATAACCCGGATCAAGGGTTTGAAGATTTGCGCAACCGAGCGCAGTCTTCGCTCATGGAAGCGGGAGTTCTTTTTTTATCTCCGCTCGCGCCATCCCCCTTGCCATGAAGTTCAAGAATGGGCAAGCACTCCCCAGCCTCCACGCCTCCAACTACCAGGAGGCGGAATGGTTCTTGAAGATATCCCGAGTCCAATCTCCGGTTTACCGCTTTGCGGAGTCCGGGATGGTGATGCTCGGGATGAGCCGGGTGTGGAAGGATGCGGAGGCGCAAAAGATCCCGATCGTCCTCGAATACGGTTTGAACTCTGTTCCTTACGGTATGCTCTGTTTACTTTGTTTATATAGGTGTGTCTTCTAACTGCTTTTCTTTTATTTCAGAGGGGAACGACTTGCAGTCGCTCCTGTATCCGCGGGAGGCTGACAGTCCCGCTCGGATGGGTACTCGTGCTCTAGATGAGAACGAGTTGCCCATCCTTGAACAGACGGCGGATCGGTTCGTGGAGGTCTACCCGCCAGGCCACGAGATCCTGAGCGCCAGGCGGCCAGGTAAGGCGTTATTCAACCATCGACCCCTCAATGCTGAAACCTCTGCTGGAATTCCTCTAATCTTATGTTCTGATGAGGAATCCGCAGATGGTCCTCCGTTGGTGCGGAAGAAGAAGGCTGCCGGCGGGAAGGGGAAGGCGAAGGTGGCCTCCACTGCCGATCCGGTGCCTCTGTCTGATTCAGAGACCGAGAGCGAGGAGGTGGCGGGGAACCCCGGTGGTGATAAGACCACTGCTCCGGAGGCTGCGACGACTGTCACCTCCGGAGAGCCCAGGATGACAACGGTGAGCGGCGTGAAGAGGCCGGCTCCATCGGGTTCATCCCCGCCTGTCCGCACTTTTAGGCTCAAGAAAACCCGTAAGTACAAACTTTATTTTTAACTTCATAGCTTTCCATCATTAATACTTATCTTCTTTGTGCAGGCGTGGATGCTACCGCATTCCAGGGTGGAGCGGGGAGGAGTACCTCCGGACCCATGACGGTAGGCTTGGTCAGCCTACCTGAGGCGACGACCCAGGCGGCTGCGCCTGCTTCCGCTGGTTCAGTTGCTCACTCCGTTGAGCCAACTGTTCCAGCTGTGATGACATCACCGCCGGCTGTCAGTGCCATATTTACCGCATCTTTCACTGAGCCGGCGGTTACTTTTTCTGCGGACTCCGCCGCGGCGACCACGGTTGTGAGTTCACCTACAGTGAGTTCACCTCCGTTGGTTTCTACTCCCGCGGCGGCCTTCACCATGCCTCCTCCGTCATCGGCAACGACGGCCGATCCTTCAGGTATGCATGGGGCTTCTCGCCAACCTCTGCCTCCTTCCCATCTACCTGACCTCTTGGACGGATTTCCCTTGGGTTCAGGTGATGGGTTTGGCGGCTATCGGCCTGTTGTTGACCCTACAGGTGCGTAGGGTTCTTTTGGCCTCTTTTTTTTTTTTTTTTTATATATATCATCTTTTCCTAACTGCTTTTTGTTTCTTGCAGTGTCGGATTCCAATGAAGTGTATGTTCCACGATGGAACATCCGCCGAGGAACAACCCTTCGCACACCTGTGGAGTGCGTGGAGTGGGCTCGTCACGCAGCTCCCAGTGGTGCGTTGGGGGAAGCCATGGCTAGCTACCAGAATGGTAGGCTAACCAATGAGCTTCGGGTTCTCCTGGCCCGAATGCAGCCGCGCGTCGAGCTGCTTTGTCGTGAAAACGACAAGTTAAAAGCAGCTCGCATTCAAGAAGTAGCTCAGGCGCGGGCTGTCCGGGAGGAGAATAGGAGGCTCTCCGCGGCTGTTGCGGAGAAGGATAAGGCGTTCAAGGCCCTTGAAGTTGAAGTTCAGGCCCGTCTCGAGGCCCGTTCCAAGGCTGCCCAAGCTGTTAACGAACAGCTTCGGCTGGCTAAGGAAACTGCTCGGAACGCAACTGAAAGGGCCACCAAGGCTGAAGCTGTTGCTGAGCCTCTACGCCTCGAGAATGAGGAACTTAAAGCTAAATTAGAGGCGCTCCAACAGGCTCATGATGCCTTGGCGATGAAAGACGCGAAGAAGCTCCAAGAGATCTTGGACCAGAGGGGGGTGCTTGACCAGACTGAGCGGAAGCTAAAGGGCGTTGAAGAGGCTGCGGCTAAAGAAGTGTTGCTTGCCAACCTCAACCAAAGTGAAGCCGAACGCGCCCGTAACCAAGCTCAAGCTGCCCTCCAAGAAGCTCTGGTTGCCAAGGAATGGCTTCTTCGAGAAGCGTTGTCTCAGGTAAGCTTAACTTCATAATGTCTTTACGCTTCTTTGTGAATAGAAAAGGTTTTGATACTTGTATTTTCTCTTCTTTGTAGGTTGTGCATCGGGTCTTCACGGAGACGTCTTATGACGATGCTATGAGCGCAGCCCTCAACGCTTCTCATGAGGATGGGGAAAAGGCCGGCTTCCTGCTTGGTCTAGGGTTCGTTGAGAAAGGCATCCCGACTTCCAACTTCCCTTTATTTGATGTGGATACTGAAGCTGTATATGACCAAGCAGTGAATCAGTATGCCGCCTTCCCGCATCCGGTGGTGGAGAAGGTAAACGAAGTTGCCGCTGCTGATGATGGGCTAGCTATCCTTAAAGCTTTCCTTGAACCGCCATACTCTACGGATGGTGCGGGTCCAAGTGGTAGTGGTCCTGAGGCTTGATCTTGAAGATCCCTTTCCACCATTAGAGTAGATTTTTATTTTTGTATAGCTTCTTTTGTATGCGGGTATGTACCCAGCAATCTTTGTAATAATTGAATTTCGATGGAATAAAGATTATTTGCCAATCATTTGCCTTGTTTATTTCACGCATATTCTGATTTAACTTAGCAATTTCTTTAGTACTTAGATAATTTAACTTTTCAACGTGGTAGATAATAAGTTAAAGTTTTGCGTCCTCTTTCATGATTGTGCGGATAAGACCGTCACTTGCACTTAGTAGGATGGCTAAACTTTACCTATATTTGACCTGCGTGGAAGTTTTCCTCATCTTTTCCTTTGAAATTTTCTAAGTGTTTAGAATAAGTTAACCTTTGAACGTGGTAGATAATAGGTCGAAGTTTTGCTTCCTCGTTCGTGATTGTGCGGGTAAGACCGTCACTTGCACTTAGTAGGATGGCTAAACTTTACCTATATCTAACCTGCGTGGAGGTTTTCCTCATCCTTTTGTTCGAAATTTTCTAAAGTATTTTGAGTAAGTTAACCGCTCGACGCGCGGTTGTCAATAGGTTCGGTTTCCTCTCATGATTTGTGCGGTTAGGACCGGCACTTTCATTTAGTGGGATGACCAAAGGTTACCTATGACTGACCTGCGTGAAGGTTTACCGTTTTTTGGGTTTATGCGGGTTTTGCCGCCTTCCCCACGCAACGACTTACTACATAATTATGTGGTGAGTACCGGCATCAGTGTTGAATAAATTAACCGTTCGACGCGCGGTTGTTAATAGGTTGTGTTCAGTTTCCTTTATCATGATTCGTGCGGATAGACCGGCACTTTCATTTAGTGGGATGACTGAACTTTACCTTTAACTGACCTGCGTGAAGGTTTACCGTCTTTTGGGTTTATGCGGGTTTTGCCGCCTTCCCCACGCAACGACTTTCCACGTAATTATGCGGTGAAAACAGGCATATTTGTGTGGAAAGTTCATAATTATAAATGTAAAATCATCAGCGTCGATGTTCTAAGGAGAATCATTTCCATTAGAAGTGGCTCTGGGCCTTTTCTTTACAAATTTGGAATTGATCTTCATGCAAACTGTGTAATTGAGCTCCCTTCCATGTTGGGATGGGAGTGCCATCGAGCCGATATGCACCCGGTTCGGGATCTCGTTGTTTACGCAGTATGTAGTCTCCGGCATTGAAGCTGCAATTTTATTCGTGTTTCCCCCAGCTGGGGTTCTACACGCATCAGCCTGCTCAGCGTTCGTTACGCCACGAGGTGTGCGAGCGTCCCATCTCTGACAAATGCTTCGACGATGTCCTTTACGTCTGTGCATTCTTCAGTGTTGTGGCCTTTTGTCCTGTGAAAGTCACAGTATTTGCTCCGATCAGCATTGTGACGATGTCGGATTATTGGAGCCTTTGGCCATGGGAGCTCCTCAGTGGCGAATATCTCGGTGACGCTTTTGGTGAGTGGCGTCCATCTGGAGTTCTGGTTCGACTGTACGTTATCCCTTCCGCCTAACCGATGTTGCAAGCCGGATGAGGTGTCAAAGTTTACCCTTGACTGCCAAATGCCTAGCTTCCGCTTTTTGTTTAGTCGGGCGGTAAGGACGTTGTCTTCTCTTGTTTTCTGGGTGTAGAGGTTTGTGCTCTGGGGGAGATCTCTACCCAGTTGCTTCTCCGTTTCCGCAAAGCGTTTAGCTGCTGTCATGATGGCATCCCATGTGGATGGCATGCCATCTTTACCCGTTAAGGTGCGGATGAGCTCTGGGTCGTTCGCGCCCTGGATAAAAGCAGCGCGAACAAGATCTTCGCTAATATTACCCAGACTTAGCTTCTTTGAGTTGAAGCGAGTGATGAAGTCTGGCAAAGATTCATCTTCCTCTCGAATGCATTTGAGGATTGTCCATTGCTCTTCGGTATACTTTCTTTGTTGGCTGAAGTGTTGGCTAAATTTTTGCTGGAAGTCTTCCCAATCGTAGATGTGGTGGACCGGTAGACGATCGAACCACGCTCTAGCTGCCCCAACAAGCGTCATTTGGAACATGTAACACCACGTAGGTTCCGTTCAACTACTGACGGTTGCCCCCGCTATGAACCTGTTCAAATGATCGTCTGGATCAGATATACCATCGTAAGTGCCGATGTTGGACATCTGTTTGGCACTTTTCGGGACGATTGCTTCCGCAATGTCCCTTGCAAATTTGGACGTTCCCGCCTTTGCAGCAGTTGGTGTAAATGTTTTGGAGAAGTCACGTGGGTTTCCACCTGCGTTTTTTGGTTTGAAGGTTTCTCCAAAACGCCTTCTCGGTTGGGAATCCGTTTCCTTACGCTTCCCTTTCGCCCTATGACGAGGGTTTGCGTCACTATCGGATTCCTCCGAATCATTGTCCCAGTACTCTCCGAATTCCTCAGTCTGTTGGAGTGAACGTAAGCGTTCATCCAACTTGGCTTGGAATTCTTTTTGACGTGCTTCCGCCCACGCTTTAACTTCATCGAGTGTTTGGCGGGGGAGCCTCGTTCGTTGTCTCTCTAACTGGGTATCGGTGAATCCCAGTGAGCGATTATTTACTGCACTTGCCCCAGCTTGGGTAACTGGGGTAGTGTTCGTAAAATTTACTGCGCTTGCCCAGGCTTGGGTAACCGGGGTAGTGTTCGTAAAAACTGTGTAGTCGCCGGTATCCCCCTGAGTAGCTGGGGTTGTGGTTACCGGAGTTTCTTTAACCATCTTTCCAGAAGTTTGAAAAAACTGAAAAGAAATGAAGTTCTAGCTTTTATGCACGGATGGCGCCAATGAAGAAACACTAATCGTCCCCGGGCAGATTACGGATAATCTGGGGGTTAAATAGATGTTTCCCACGAGGGGTTAGACCCGGCAAAGATGGTTCTTCTGATAACCTGCAAAACAGACACCGTGAGCTCGTCACTGAGAAGGGGGGGGGTACCTCCTTGTGACCACCCTCCGGCGTGAGAATCAGACTAGATTGCTCTTGAATATAAATGTATATTAAGAGATTGCTAGAGCAGATATCAGGTATAAGATGTAAGATACAAGATAAGATGAGATGATCATACCATTTGGGGTATTTATAGCCGAAGGTAGGTTTCCAAGAGGGTATAGCCGGCTGAATAGTATTCCTGTTCTACCAACTGTGGCCTACGCACACGCCATGCTGGCAGTTGGTGGGTAGGCAGCGGCTGACAGTGACCAGGCCTGCTGCGTACTATTCCTTTTTCACCAACTGCCGGCTATGCACGTGGTATGACAGGAGTTGGTGAGTAGGTTGCGGCTAATAGTGACATACAGTACAAGAGCATGCTGCTCGCCATACTGTTGTCAATGAGCTGTCGTATCTCTGGTCAGATCTTTTGCCCATACCTCGTCAGGTACAGTACAAAAGATCATCCAGTATCGTACGGACTGGCTTATTTGGGCGGGAGTATTCCCCCTCCCGCCTTTGTGCGGGATTGTTCCCGGCTTTGCTCATTCCTTCAGGTGACAACTGAATTATTGAGAGCTAAGTGCCTTGTGCGTGTAGCCCTGCTGCGCGGGTGGCCTCCCCTGATGGCTTGTATCCGCAGCTGCGGGAACAGGCGGAGTACTTCACCATTAGGAGGCATTTGCTGCCGGAACAGCTTGCGTACTGCGCGTAAGGACGTCACGTCTCTGAGCATGGTGGGTCCTGCGGATCCAGTTGGTTTCTGCGCAGACATCTCTTTTCAAGGTGAGTCCTGCGGGTCCAACTGGGCTCTGCTGGGACCTACCTCTTCAGTACTATTTTATTATCTGTCTTTGCTGAATGTGAGGTGAGGTGACATCATCAGGATTAAGATTATGCCAAATTTGTAATCATTGCAAAAGCTTTTGATTAAGTGCTAACTACCTACTCTATTCTTTTTATTCACTTTAACTCCTTTCACCTTTTAACTACTAAATCATTTTGTTTCTGTATCATTATCAATGTATCATGTAATGTGAATTGTGTGTAGATTAATTTATATCTAACAATGTGAGATACGTTGTTAAATTAGAGGTGATCTTGAACTCGACTTTTTTGTAAAAGATGACTCGTTTCAAGCTCTGTAGTTTTCAAGTTCGAGATCGGTTTGTTTATAATTTATTGATTATTATATTTAATACTAAAAGTTTTTTTAATGTTTATTATTTAGGGTACAGTTATCGTACAATAATCGTTTAACGTATAATAGGTACGCGAATCACGCTCAAAGCCATTACGCTCAAATCTATATATGTTTTTCGTAATTACGCTCAAAAACCCATAATTGATCAATTCTCGATTCAAATATGTTTTTCGGTGAACTGATGATTAATTGGATATATATTGAGTCATTGACCATTTTAGATCATGTGATGCAATTTCATGGATCAATTTTTATGAATATAGGTATTTTTGAACCTAATGTACGTTAAACAATTATTGTATTCTATCTTTTATCTATATTTATAATTATAACTTTTTTATTTAATAAAAACATATATTAGAGTAAATTTATGTAAAAATATATACATTTTATAAAATTATACATAACAGGCGTTTGACAAGTGAAGTTCATGTTTGTTTATTAAACGAGCATATTTGTATGCTCGAGTTTGTTTTAGCTCGACTCGATTCTAGTTTTTAGCTAGTTGGTCTTGAGTAATTTTACACTCCCAAGTTAAATAAATGGGAAGTCTAACCAAACACAGGCCACAAGCATAGGATCCTACGTGTGAAGGTACCACAATTACGTGTAGTTCTTGTTTGGGTCAACAACAAAATCATATTAGGTGAAGCAAACAATACCATAATTTTGGTGGGTATTACAACTTACAAGCAACTCATTTCTATTTGGCAGTGTGAAACAAAATTCAACTTAAGGCTTGCTTGTAACAGACCACAAAGTGTTGAATCACACAACCATTTAAATACAGGTGCCCTGCCCCACACACATTGGTAATTTGTTTGACCAGCTTTGAGGTGTTAACCTTTTTTATCAACAAAGACAGAGAGGTTGTGACTTCATTACTTATGTCTTATAGTTAAGGGAACAAATGTTTTGAGATAGTTTTTTTTTGTGGAACAAATGTTTGCTTTTCTTTTTGTTTCCAAGTAAATTTAAAGTATGTCTTAAATGTTGCAAGTCGAAACAACATATACTCTCAAAACTGATTTATAACTATCTAAAAAAACTTGATTTGAAACAACTTGTGCTTAGTCAACTCATTTTTGTAACCGAGCCAAAATCGATCATGGCTCAGCTCGTTGGATCGATCTTAGGCTCGTTTAACTTCAAAATCGAGTTTAAGCCTAGCTAAGCTGCCTCGTTTAATTTCAAGCTTGAGCTCAAAACCACCTTGGCTCGACTCGGGCTCGACTCGTGAATATGCAATATGTACCATATTCATGATCAGAAATCAAGATTCGATAAAAGCAAAAGAAGTGAGGATGTGACTATGTCAACTAGTAAGACACATTAGTGATTAACACTGACACAAGAAGAAGCAATCACGGCGATTAAGCTATGGACAGTTTGGAAGAAGAAATTAACTACTTTAGCAACTTTGTCAACTGCAATTGATTGCGGTTGAACCAAAACATAAACTTTGGTTCAAGAATTCAACCCATGATTAAGCATCTCTCACTAGACTATTTCTAAGTCTTATTTCTTATTAAATTTGCATTTAGGGAGTTTTGACATACTTAACCAATACAAGAAAACACGGCACATTGGCTTAAAGCTTAGAAGCAGGAGGTGTATACCAGCCCCAAGGCTCCTTAGAGAGATATCGCGTCACCTGCTTCACACTCAAGTAATTCTCGAGTCCCCTGAAAACATACGAAACAAATATATAAAGTATAATATACAAATAATATAATATACAAATAAAGATTTTATAAAATTAATCTCTTACCATTCTCCAAGTTCACGACCGAAACCGCTACGTTTTTTCCCACCCCATGGAGCTTGAGAGAAGCATGGCTGTGAACAGTTGACCCACACAATACCCGCCTCAAATGCCTACACAAAATGAAGCAAATGTTCAGCTCAGACACAGAAAATAATCAAACTTCGGTCGCCATATCACATCTAATATGTTAATAAGCAGGCCTGTTTAACTTGTTTAATTAAACGGGCCATGTTTGGGATGATCCATCAACATGTTTATCACTCATTTAACCACTTTATTACAATTTGTTTAACACGTTTACAACCTGATTAAAACCCATTCACAACCTACCAACATGTTTCACTCGTTTAGATAATGGGTTAAAAGGTCGTGTTCGGGTAACCAATTTTAAGTTTATCTACGTTATGATTGATGTTTTGGACATGAATAAATACAACCTGCTAAACTGACACGAATGTAACCCCTAGTCACTAATCAAATGTAACACGTGTTTTCTTCTAATTAAAAACTTTCAATACCTTTGTTAAACGATCACACCGCACCAAATCATTGGATATAACAGCAGAGCCCAATCCATAGCTGTTTAAATAGCATAAGCAACAAAATAATTGAAGGGAAAATAATATTGAAAACTTCTTAGTGAAATAAACTATAACTCACTGGGTGTCATTTGCTAATTCAATTGCTTCTTGCTCTGTTGAAAATGTTTTAACACACAAAACTGGTCCAAAAACTTCCTCTCTCCAGATTTGCATGGAAGTGGTAACATCAGTAATGATGGCAGGCTCGATATAAAACCCTTTTTTCAAATGCTGAGGACGTTTCCCTCCATGTAAAATAGTAGCACCTTCTCTTTTGGCTGTTTCAACGAACTTCAACACCTTCTCGTACTGAATTAGGTAATAATTTAGAAACCGATCATATTGTTAAATCCAATTTCTGCTGTAAATGACATGGAAATGTTTTTTCTTTATTTTTTTTACCTGTGCACCACTAACCACGGGCCCAAGCCTACAACCTTCCTCTAATGGATCAGAAATCTTGATGTTCTTAGCCCACTTTACAAGCTTGTCTAAAAACTCTTTAGCAATTCTTTCCTGAAATATCAAAATAAATATATTATGTAATCATTATCATAATCCAAAAAAACTATCAGGGCATATACGAAACGAATATTATATTACATGTAGTATAAGCCGCGAAGTTGCACTGCAGATCTGTCCATTAGTCCAGAAGCAACCAAAAAGTGCCCACTCCACAGCTGTGTATTATAAACAGAAGGCAAAAATGTAATTATGTACTCCATATGGTATAGATAGTCAAAGCTAATGATGTACAAAACAGTTAAACAAACCGTTATCAATGTCAACATCATCAAACACAACTATTGGACTCTTGCCACCAAGCTCAAGTGTCACAGGCTGTCAAACAAAATAGCACACGCAAGATGTAAGAGAATTTAGTTCACAGTTAACCTCAAACTCCAAATTTATCATGGTACTTTTATTATTAATAGGAATTACCTTAACATTTTGAGCAGCAGCTGTCATAATCTTGCTGCCCGTAGCACTGCTTCCAGTGAATGCAATCTGTTTAAGATACACACCATCGTCTGAATGTTGGTTTCGATTATAAAAGCACGAAATATGTTAAACTGAAAAATATATGTTTTCAGTTTGCTGAACCTTGTCAACATCAGGGTGAGAAGCCAATGGAGCGCCTGCTTCTGGACCTAATCCAGTCAGGATATTGAGAATACCAGGAGGTAGCCCCACCTCCCTGCATACTTCACCTAATTCCAGGCATGTGCTGGAATTAAACAACAGATGATAAAATATAAGAATAACATAACCAATATGCAAAGTTGCAAACAATAACAATAGAAAATGATAAAATTAGAACTTACACAGATGCCAATTCTGATGGCTTAAGTATTGCAGCACACCCAGCAGCCAATGAAGATGCAACTTTCCAAGTAGCCATTAGCAAAGGGTAATTCCTATAGAAACAAACATAACAGACTATAAGAAAATTTACTTATTATAATAATGTACAAAATAGAAAACTATATTACAAAAACATAAAGAGTACCATGGAGTAATCAGCCCAACAACACCAATAGGTTCCCTAATGACACGGCATTTAAAGGTATCCATTGGAAGATTAACAGGTGCATTTTGTTTTGCATCCAAAGCTTCAGCAAGTTCAGCATTATATTCTAAACATCCAGCAACATCATCCTGAATAACGATACATACATTAGCTGGTTGTATGCTTATTGCTTAGTTAAGAAAATATAGGAACGTGATTATATGCAATGGACATACCATATCCCATGCTGCTTCATCAAGTGGTTTTCCACAATCAATGGCTTCAAGTTTAGCTAATTCAGCTTTTTTCTCAATTATCTGCACATGAATGAAAACTTAAGCATTAATAAAAATAAAAAAAACAGACCACATTCAATTTAAGATATCATCCAACAAATCCTCACCTTCGCAGCAATGGCACGAAGATACTTTGCACGATGAGCCCCAGAAGCTGTTGCCCATTCTTTTCCACCATTGCGTCTAAGAGCTCTACGTGCTGCTTTCACAGCAATATCAACATCCTCAGAGGTAGCTGCCGGGATATCCCCTGCAACCAGATTTTTCAACAAGTGTAAGCGATGTAAGCAAATCAAGACATGAACAGATTAATACTAATAATAATAATAGATTTTTTAACAATATTTAATATATAAAATGAAAGGATCCAATTACAATAAAGAGGTGGATAAGCGGGCAACAAGCTGCACCGCCACCCCCTTTCGTCAGGCAGCAGATTGCATAATCCACACATGAGGTTAACAATAATACAAACGATCTAAGTAATGCAACCTTCATTTGATCTGAAAGAATTGCAAAAACAGTATAACACACACGACACAATAGGGGTGCAAACGAGCCAAGTCAAGCCCGTTTAAATTACACAGAGCTTGAGCTCGGCTCGTTTCGATCTCTATTTCTAAAGCTTGATCTCGGGTCGTGAGTGGCTTTACAAGCTCGAGCATGGCTCTATCGAGCCTTTTCACGAGCGGCTCGGTCGTTTTCACCCCTACGGCACACACATAGAAAGATGACAGACTTGAAGAGCTATATAGTTGATTCTAATACTATCTAACTTTTATGCTCAAAATAAGCTCCGAACGATCTAATCCAGAGTTGCTGCAAGCAAGCAAGCTGGTCCACTACACTAGATGCTAAATTAAACAAAACAACTATACGATTTTCACAACAATCTGCCTTCAAAATCACTTAAAAATTCATAAACAGAAGAGTAAACTACACAAATTAACATCGATCCAGTGTTATCAGTCCGTCATGAAAGACAATTAACAAATACAGATCTTATACAAACAATCTTCGAATACAGACCTAATTATCAACAACTTAACCTAACAAATTGAATCTCTCACATTAAAGTCGGTTAATCATCGGTTAGTCACAAATGATGATACAAAATTGTTTCTAATGTCATTATCTAACTTTTACACTCAATTTAAGCTCCGGATGATCTAAGATTCTAATCCAGACTTGCTACAACAAAGCTGATCCACTACACTAGATACTAAATTAATCAAAAACAATTATATGATTTTCACAACAATCTACCTCCAAACTTCATAAACATAACAGTAAACTACACAAATTAACATTGATTCAGTGTCATCAGTCCATCATGAAATATAATAAACAAATAGAGATCTTAAACTACAGACCTAATTACCCACAACTTAACCTAACATAACAAATTGAATCTCTCACATTAAAGTCAGTTAATCACGACTGATGATGCAAAATTGTTTCTAATGTCATTTCTAGCTTTTAGGCTCAAAATAAGCTCTGGATGATCTAATCCACACTAGATGTTACGTTAGATTACATAACCAGATTATCTGATTTTCACAACAAACTACCTTCTAAAATCAATTCAATCATAAACAGAACAGCAATTTACACAAATTAACATCGATCAATTGTCATCAGTCCATCACGAAATATAATAAACAAACAAATACAGATCTTAACCTAGAGACCTAATGATCAACAACTTAACCTAAGAAACTGAATCCGTTACACAAAAGTCAGTTAATCAGTACACGTGTCCAACTCGTAATTCAATCGGAACTTGAAAGTGTATAAAATAGGGCAAATAAATACAAATAACACACATAAGTAATTGAAGAATGTGAAAGTATAGATATAGATATAGATATAGATATAAATATATATACCTACGATCTGTTCGGTTGCAGGATTGATGACAGGTATGCGATTCTTCCTTACAGGTTCTCTCCATTCTCCGTCGATGAATAACTGCCGTGACGGTATTGAGATCGCCATAACTGACGCACAGTGTATGCAGCTTCGATCGTCGGGATAGTAACGGTGTCGTTTTGATTGATTGATGATCGAGTGTGTAGTGGTTTAGTGGAAGCTAGCTGTGTGGAGTTTGTTTATATATAAAGAAGGAATGTATAATAGAACGTGTGAATATCGGATTGTGAAATGTGATGAATCTTATCTGCTGGATTGTTTTGTTTTGATTTGATTTGATTCTTTTTAAGTTTTTGTAGGCAATCTTTTAAAATAATTATTTATTGGAGTTTAATCATGACAGTTTTATTTTTTTATTATTGATATTTAAAAAATAATTTATTTCGTATGCACGTCTTTAAAATAATTACGGTCGTATAACACCTGAATCGTGTCAGTTTGTGTCTGATGTTGTCGGCCATCGTTTATAGTGCCTCGTATAGCCTTATACGGGTCGTATATGCCTATACAGCCGTATAGAGATTTTTTTATTTTTCTTTTTGATATATTATCTGACTTGCACCATATTGTTTTAGCAATTTTAGACATTTTTATTTTCGACCATTTCATGTGTTGTTTCACTTATATAGATGGAATTATGTTTTATATTGAAAAATTGAATGATATGATATTTTAGAATATAACAAATTGTCTTTTAATATTTACATAACACGTTTGGCTAAGTAATTTGTAGTTGTACCCCAAGAACATTCGTTTAAGATTATATTATGTTACACTTTATAATAGTACATACACAATAATCAATCAATGATAAAGCAAACAAGAAAACATTTTGCCAAAACATACTAATAAACATCTGATCCACATACATTAAAATAAAAGTGCACCCCAAAATACATCACGTCCCAAACACATGGTCCACATACATAAAAGTAATTAGTTCACCCTAAAATACATCAAGTTTTAAACATGGTCGTATAGCACTATACGGCTCGTATAGTCGTTTTCCGGCAACAATTAACAGTGGTCAAAAGACAGTCTGAATTTTTCTGCAAATGTTTTCTATACGGTCGTATAGCCCTATACGACCGTATAGGTTTATGGTTTGTCAGAGAACAATACGAGCCATTTAATGCCTATACGGCTCGTATAGGTCTATACAGTCGTATAGGCTGCAAAAAGCTGTTTTTTTGTCCCCTTGTCAGTCATCGTACCATATACGACCGTATAGGCCTATACGAGCCGTATAGACATGTGGGGGTGGTGTATAAGGTTCCATGTCATAACAAATAGCATACCCGTTTTGTTATATCTGAACTCCCGAAGTTCATGTGTTTCAATTAATAATACGGCACACATGATACCTATTCATCCATCCATCTGGAAATGGGCACGCAAGCAAACCATACAAATTATTCCCATTGTAACATGCTCATTTGATGTTATTCTATGAATGATCAGTGCATATTCATTTTCGTATATCAGGTTCCATGTTGCTTTATGAGTTTACAAGTTTGAGATGATGTGAATTTAATTCACTGTCACAAACGAAGCCACATCATGTTATGACACAATGATGGGTTTGTAGCCATTCTTATAGAAAATGTATTGACTTGGACATCGAAACACACTACACAGATTACATGATCTTGTAATTTGTAAGCACACTAACAACTCTTCTTAAATGGTATTAATAAAAGAGCTCGAATTATCCACACCAAACAATGAGCTCGAATTATTGTGCTAGGCAAAACCGGGTTTCAAGATGAAGTCTTTGAAGTACAACCTTCTTCATAAGATGACACATAAAGTATATACATGCAAGTGACACTCAACAACACTTGAAAGAACTCCCCCAAAAATCTTATAAATCAAGGTTTTCATAAAGCTCAGGTATTTTTTTCTCTCTTCATTTTCTCCCATTTATCACCAGAACCGAATTATGTGTATATGCAAGGAAATAAATTATACAATCTTATTTATGTTGCCTTGTCACTTATACAATCTTAAATAGACCAATTATAATCAAGACTATAAAGTCTTCAAGGCGGATAATAGGGTGATTCTACCACCCATTATGCTTGATGATTTCCCTCCATAAATAGCCAAAGTAACAAGGTTTGCTCTTCTTGTTTTCAGTCTTGTACATGGTTACCAACCAACTTAAACATTACATATAAAGTATAAACTAATTCAATAACCATCTATCTTCATTCATTACAAATTGCAAAAATTGCAATTATTCAGATTTCGGATTAAGGGTACAATCATCATTCGGTTGTTCATTCGCCAAATGATATATACAACACTATATTAATACACGGCTTGATGAAAAAGAAATGACCAATCCTAAAGATTGAAATATAAAAGCAACTTGATGATACATTTATTTAAAAAAGAGCCAAAAAAAATAATAACAAAAATGGAGATGCGGGGAATCGAACCCCGTGCCTCTCGCATGCGAAGCGAGCGCTCTACCATATGAGCTACATCCCCAATCGTGATGATACTGCTCCATGATTTTCTATATTATAAACATCTGATTTATTACAAAATACAAAATCATATTTATAAAGCTATTTTTGGTATTATTTTTACAAATCTGATTTAAGTTTAGATCATAAATATTTTTTCAACTGTAAAACAATAATACTTAACTTACTTTTAACTTTATTTTAAATAAATTTAAGTTTAAGTCATAACTATTATTTTTACAAACCTAATATTAGGTCATAAGTATTATTTCAACTAAAAAGCGTTATCATAAATCAATTTAAATCTCAACTATTGATCCTTTACCTAATTTTAGGTCACAAGTATTGTCTCCAATTCTAAAATGCAAGAAGAAACATGTTTTAGTATAGAAACCTATTTTTTGTTCATTGGAAATTTGGTATTGTTTGCAACTATAAAAATGATAAGAATACCAACGGTATATGAACCTAGCTTTAGGTGAGAACACTGACCAGTAATGTTTTTAAACATACAATAGTACTTGAGTTTGTAATTACCTTTATTTTATTGTATCATTTGAGAAGATTTAGACATCTTATTAGCATATTACCTTTTTATTACGTTACTTATTTGACAAAATGGGATATCAATCATTTTGATAAACAACCACATGAATCATGATTCTACAATAAAACTAATGCCAAACCCTCTTTTTCAAGGCAAAATGGACTAATTATGTATTATTCATCCTCTGGGTGGAACCGGTTGATCCTCAAGGGTTTCGCCGAATCCTCAAGAACTTAATATGAAATTCAAATTTATTGAATGAATTGAAATTGAAATATGTTTAAGGGAATAAGATTTGAAAACGAAATTTGTCAATAAGATTAGAATATGAAAATAGTGCAATACATCAAAGTAATGTGAATTTAGAATTCATTAGTGTGACAAAGTACGACGAAGCCTGTGGTGGTGGAGGGGTGGCGGTAAGTGAGGCAACGTTGGGGTTGACAAATATAACGACAGAAAGTGGTTTGAGATTCCAGTTCATTTGGCCGAAATACTTCACAATTTGAAAAAAATATGATTCCAATTTCAATCTTTCAAAAAAAAAAAAAAAATTCATTAACTAAATATATCAAAAATAAGATTCACATAACAAATTCTATAAATCAAATACACAAGTCGATTAAATCTATTCACATCATAACCATACAAAATAAAAACAAGTTTAATAACTTAACACTGAAAACAAGGAGAACATCAAACACATTCAATTTTACCAACAAAAAAAATTTACAACACAAAACATCAATTGTACAAAACAAAAAAAAAAAACCATCATTTATCTATTTATGAGTGGTTTTATGGTACTTATGTTTAATCCAATGAATCCCTACCGTTGATCCTTGTTTGATCTTCTTAAATCCACTTGAAGCCACTGCTTTGGTCTTCTCCAATCCATCTTCCAACTTGTCTTTGATCTTGCTTTTGTTGTTGCTTTGGGTCGGTTGAACGTACACCGTGGGCGTATCGGTATGATCCGCCCACATGTAATCTCTTCTGTTTAGCTCAGCTGCTGATCTATGATCACCATAGTTTCCTTCCATTATGATATTAATATTGTATGTTTTTTTTTGATGTAGAAAATAATTAATGAAGAGTTGTGTTGCAAATGAGGTGGTTTATATCATTATATGTATGTAGATATTGACTTTCAAATGTCTTTGCGTGTTGATAGGTAGCTTGATTTGACCAAGGAAAGTTGTTCTAGATCATTGTTTTATACGTGAGATTTGGATTATTCTATTGGAAAACAGCATAACCACCTTCTTTTATGTGTTATTAATATATTGCCATGTGATTTTAATTTATTGTCATTGTTTAAAAGCAAGTTGTATTAGAAAATACTTTATAGCAAGTTGCATGGTTGGTTTTTTCTGGTTTTAAGGACTTCGGGGGTTCAAATCTCATGATAAACATTGTGTAGTATTATTAGAAGTAGATTAAACTGTCGTTTAAAATAATAACAAATAATCAAATATAATAATAACTTTATTTTGAAAAGAAATATAAGAATTGATTCAAACTAAATCGTTAATATGCTAACCGCTAAAACTTGATCAACCGAATCCGGTCGATCTAGCTTGTTGTTTTCCAGAATCATAGCTATAGGCATGGTCAATCAGTTGAAAACCTGAACCAAGACCCTGAACATTCTTACTTCCTATACATGTACACATAATTAATTTTATTAATTTTTTTTGCATTTACATGTAAAATATATAAATTATTATTACAAAAAAGTTTAATTAATAAGTTTGTTAGTAAAACTATAATTATAATTTACATAACTAATTATATATTACTCATTATAAGACCATCCGTATTCCGTAGTGGAGACGTTTCTCACCTTAAAATTCTCCCAAAACTTTATGAACACCGCCCCCCTCTAAGTTATGAGGTAAGTTTTGGCATGGATAGTCATCCACAAAACGCCTCTCCTCATCTCTTCTAGCCAATCAATTTTTTTGTCCCACATTTATTTCTTTTATTTATATTAAAAAATTAGAAAAGAATTAAAAAATAATAATAATTGTCTAATGATTGCTGGAGAGTTTTGAGACATTTTACCACTACACCATTTTTTGCAAAACTCTCCATTAATGACTGGGATGACACTCGCACAATACCTATATGTGAAGAATTTTAACTACGCATGGTCTAACCAATCCGAATTCATTCGATATTATAAATAACCAACCCCACTTAGAAAAATATCCATAAAAGTACCTAATGAGTGAGTGCGTTATACATCAATACATGTCAATATGCCATACACACATTTGAATATTTGATATTAGGTACGTTTGATATCTTGCTGACTTATTGTTAGAAGGTGTTCTCAAGACTTCTTGTTATTGCATGTTGCCAAACCATGAGAAATGATTTCAAAGTTCATATTGGTAAAGTTTCAGAACTATAAAGACTTTATACATTTGACTCTCAGAAGCTAATGATCACTTATTCCAGAATCACACAAGTATTTATTAAAAAGCGCCTGCGATATGCTGAAAGTGTCACCTTCACTTTTAACCGGGTACACATTCCTACCGTCCTGCCACTCGTTCGTAAGCTTAATCCATTCTCTTCTCCAACCTTGCAAATTAAATCTGTGTCCTGTCGCCAAACTCTCTTTTAAATACTTAAAATAAATAGCTGCGCGAGGCCCATAATAGTCACGTAAAAGTCCACTCCAGTATTTGTTTCCTGTAATCAAGAATTAGTCCATTGCGTCAAATATCGAGACTTTGGGGGGGGGGGTATGAAAATTCCTCGCTTACCGTAATCACGAAGCAGACTAGCTTCCTCTTCTGTGTTATCAAACCACATTGTGATTTGAGTTCTTGCATTCCATTCATACTATTAATCATTTATATAAAGTTAAAAAAACATTTTTTAAAAAACTATTTATTTAAATTAAATAGAATGCTAATTAAAAAACCAACTTACTTGTTTCTCTTGTTCTTTGCTGACAGCAAGTTGTTTCGAACTCTCTAACCACGGTCCTAATAAGAACCCTTCATGGGAAGCTAGCAATGTGTCCATATCATCCACAAGGTCAAGAAATTTCTCGCTAAGGCGAGCCACACCATAACTATCACGTGACTCGTATGCTTCAACGATGTCTACAAACAGATCATTTGCATACTTTGCTAATGCTTGTCTTGTTAAGTCAACAAGGTCATACCGATAGGTGTTGCTACTAGATAGTTCTTCACCGCCTTCAATAAAAAGTTGTAATGCGCGTATAACTTCTGAAGTTGAGTACCACAAATGTGGTTTATCAAAAGATTCATCTTCGTCTTTTAAGGAATTACCCTTTGAAACAGGATTTGTAATATAAACGGTTGGATCAACGTCTGGGAATGCAACTATCACATCCCTATTTTTATCCTGCAAAGTTTTGTAAAATTTAAAAAATGTAACTCTATATTATAACTGAAATTAAAGATTACTTACATAGGCACCATTAGTGCAATTATAAACTGTGTGATATAATATGTGCCAGGCCTCTTGCAGTGACGGAACAGATTTTCCATATCGTCTGGTTGGATATGAATCAACCCATTTCTATATATATAATATAATATAATTAATAACGAGCAGCAGAATTTGATATATATAATTACACTTATGATTTATGGTACCATGACATCGATTTTGTTGTGCTGAAATGCCATTTCTGACATGAGATCGTAGACCACGGGATTCTGTTCGATACCTTCCATTGACATTCCAACACCAACCTACAAGAATACAACATTTAAGTAAAAAACATGAATTAAATAATTACAGAAATTATAACTTTTTTTATTACCATTGTTGAGTTGTTGCTAATACGGGCTTCAACGGGTCCGGATCCTACAGAATCTAAATAACCATACATCTCAACATTTCCTGCAAAATTATGCAGCATGCACCTGTGCAGACACAGAAAGTTAATTATTAGAGTTAATACGGTTTCAATACCTGCGGTTTGACCCAAATAATCCCTTTAGTTCATTAGTCCTAATTTGACTTTTTAGTCCAATAGTTTCATTTTTGTATCAATAAAAGTCCCACTAGCAGTCTAGCAGTACCCAAATTTTCTGTTAACTTTTTGTTAAAAGACCAAAATACCCTTGGATTACTGTGTTACTTAGTCAAAATAGTAAAATCACTGGGATCCACTTAAAGAGTTGAATATGGCTTCAGTCCCTGTGGTTTGACCCAAGTTATTAATATGCAAAGAATCTACATGCTGCTTATTGTTATAAAAAAGATAAAAGAAGAAAGTAACTTTCCAGATGTAAGGGACACCATAGAACTGATTTGATGTAGTCCAAATAGGGTTGACTTCAGCAAAAAGGTTAAGAACAATCATTTTGCCAATAGGAACAGCATGTAGAAGTGCCTGAAATAAGTTATTTCACATCAGAAATTTAATAATTTTTATGATCTCCCTTAAACTAAATTAATCATTAAAATCTTCTTCAATGTTAGTACCTGCATCTGTGTAGGCCTCCAGTATGGATCATATGCAAATAGCCATCCCTGCACACACAATATCAATATATATATATATAAATAAATAATGGGAAACTCATTTAACGAGTAAAAAGATATTCCACGCAACGAATATTTCAATTTTTTTGTTTACCTGCATTAACCAAACAGCATCATTATCACCACTTTGCATTGCATTAAAAAATTGCAGCAGCCAGCGAAGAAATGTACTCAGGATCATCTGTTGGTGGCGTGTTCTCATGAAATGTATCACTATAATAAGTTGAAAGTTAGAAAACACCTTCTAAAATTGATAAAGAATAATAAATATAAATAGTAAATAAGTGTTTAGAAGTTTACCAGTTGTAAATGTGGCTACTCCGTCCATACTCTGAACAACAAAAGACATATCCATTAATACAAAGAGTCCTTTTTTATTTTATACAAAGGTTGTGAGAGATAGCACCTTTGACTTGTTCCTGTATAAATGATTTTCCAATCTCAATGAATAAAGGATCGGTTGCATCAAGAAGATATGTACAACACCATCTAGGATTGCTGTCAACTGTAAACCTATGAGGAATATCACAACAATTTCCTTAATAAATGATCAAAGATATACATTTTATCAACAAATACTTACCAATTTCCTAAGCGTGTTATCTTTGCCAAAGGATATACATTTTTCAAAGCAGCAGGGACATTTCCTGAGAAAGCTGGTAGGACTGCAATAACGCGCAGGTTTTTATCTTTGTTATTCCATTAACTGATATGCTAATTAAAAATGCATGATCGATACAATCATACAAACAATATAGTACCTGGAGTCATTCCGAGCTCATACATTCTAGCAAGAATTTTCTTCTGCATTACAAGTTGTTGATCAAGCCAACTTTGTGGCAGTGGGCCACCCCATCTGCAATCGTTATATAATACTTACATACCAAATTAAACTAAACCAATCAAAGGTGATAATCATGAAGCGTAAAGCTCACCCGTGCAAGTTGGCCATGCGAGACCACGCAAGAAACGCAGGACCACCAAAAAAATCATTCAAGTCTGTACTGCTTATATTAAATTTCTGCAAAAATATAAGATAATATTTATGATTGGAATAATAAAAATAATCATGAAAGTGGGAATAATAAGAGTGAAAAAAATAATTACCTGAAATACTTTTTGCCAAATAGCTTCTTGACCAGTAAATGCTAAAGGCATATTAATACCTTGAAGAGCCATCCAATCAATCTCCTTTTCCCATCTTTCCCAGTCCCACCAGGCAAATGTATCTTTAACAAATATAACCATATAAAAAGATTGTAGATATTTAAAATATTTAGGCGAAAAAATATATATGAACTTACAACTAGATGTAACAGCATTCTGGTAGTAATTCCAAGGAACGGGCCTTTGTATTAGAAGCCTGTCATCTTTCATACGAGGAAGAGACCCTGCCTTAGGCACAGAAGACAGTTGTGAACCACTGGTTTTATCCCATGATATGTGGGCCCCGCATAAGTTTTTCAAGTACCAATGAAGACCGGACAATAATTCCACTCCCGTCACACCACTTATTCTGTTTATATTGCACATAAATGAGCGGATTAAAATAAAAATCATAATGACAAAATTTTGAAGTTTATTATCAGGAATGCTAATGGGGTAATGGTAAAATGGAAAACTTATACAAGTTATGAAAGAAGAATCATACATAATTTCAGGGGCACCTGGCAAGTTTGAAGAAGGATGGTTGCTTATGATAAAGCAGGATACTCCACCACATTGCTCCTATAAACAAGAATGCAACTACGCATAAGTTTCATTGTAAGGATATTTATGAAAAGGTTATTTTGAATGATATCATATACAAAAATGACCAAAAGGATTGTCAAAATATGCAAGTGCAAGTGTGCAAGTTTCAGGTACATTTTAATGTGTGTGACGATTCTTAAGGCACTAAATCAGTTAATAGCCCAAAACAGTTAGTATATTAACAATTTTTTAACCAAAACATTCTGTTATAAATTACTATTTATTTAAATAACAAAAAATCATGACTGAATCAACCACCTCAAATCATGCTCTTTATAATAAACAGGTTCATATCTTTATAGTATTATAACTTGTAATTACATTAGTTAGGAAAAACGAGAAAAACCAAAGGTAAATAGGTAATAGAATATGTTTTACAAGAAGTAGCGTATTCTTAGCTAGTCACAGACCAATGCACTTGACTCTGTTTTAAATGACCAACATGCTTGTGACAACTGAACGAGAATACCCCTGTTGGCATAAAATAACCAAAATACATGTATAGATTGTTCTAAACATAATTTAAATTTTTGTAGCCCCCAAATTTAGCAACTTAAATGCGTAAGAGTCATCCAAGTTTATGTGAGCATTTGTTGGCACATGTTGAGTTACTTAGATTAGCGGAAAGTTTAAGTCTGTGTTATTTGCAGTGTAAAAGAGTCGAGCCGAGCCTGAGCTCGACCGGGCTAGAGTTTGGCTTGTTTTGACTTACGAGAGCTTGATCTTGTCTCGTTTCAAGTTCTTTTTCTAAAGCTCAAGCTCAGCTCGTTTATTATTTATTAATTAATTTATATATATATTTTTTTATTATTTTTATATACTTTGATAAAAACCATAAACGAGTCTAACCTCGGCTTGAGCTCGTGTACCATTTAAACGAGCCAAAGCTCGGATCAAGCTCGTATACTACCTTAAATGAATCAAAGCTCGGATCAAGCTTGTATACTACCTTAAACGAGCCAAAGCTTGGATCAAGATCGTATACTACCTACCTTAAATGAGCCACGTGAAATTTATCATAGAAGTCCAAAAGAGGTAAAACTTAAAAAATACAAAAGGCTCAACAAGCCTAAATGAGCCTCCCAAACAAAGCTCTAGCTTGGGCTCGATAACTAAACGAGCTTTATTTGAGGCCTCGGCATGTTTCGAACTTTCTATCGATCTGAGCAGCTCGACTAATTTGCACCTACTTATTCAATGTTTAAACTATTTAATTATCCATAAAAATTAAATTTCAACAAAAGAAGCAAAGTAGGGGAAATCAAATAACATAATAATCGTAATAATTCAATACAAAAGTTACACACTTACAAGTTACAGTTAATAAAATTGAGTTTAGTTTTACCTTAGTGATGATCTTAAATTCAAAACTAGACGAATGCGAAGGCATAAACCGATCAAGCACACCTTTAGCAGCGGAAACTTGTACAGACGCCGGAGCTCGTTCTCGATCCTGAACCTCAATAAGACGAGACACGTACTCAACTCCAACGGTCAACGAGTGAGCCACCGTACTACAGAGTACGATAATAACGATGGTAAATACACCTGCATAGTAAACAGTAGTAGTCATAACAGACGCCATTGAATTGATTTGTATAAGTGAATATGATCAAGTAGTTGTATAAAAGACGCCATCATCGATTCAAAAGGTTGAGCGAGTGAAGACAAAATATGCAGGCCGGTTAGCGATTTAATACAACGGAAGGTTGGTGATAATAACGTTTTAACTAACAAGATGCTCTTGTTTTTATGCCTTCAATCATTTTTTTTATTTTATTTTTTTGCGGTTCGGGTTTCCATGTTAAAGTGCGAGCCAAACAGTTATAGCATTTACAACAACAAACTTGTGTACAAATCGACACATCATCGTCACATTCGGTTCCAATTTTTTCTCAAAAACACCACATTTTTCCAACAACGACTAATTTGAGCAGTGGCAGACTGAGGATTTTTTTGCCAATGGGTCCCAATTTTTTCGGTTTACAAAGTTTTCAGGTCGGGTTGAGGTGAGGAACATAATAAAACACGGAAATATGGTGTCATTGGAAATAAGTAAGTAGAAAGAATCTAGATTAGAAACTAGATAGAACATAGACTTTTAATTTATTTATAAACATGCCCGGAAAACATAAACATAAGATATATATATGGTCTACATACATGACCAAAACATGAAAAACTAACTCTAATACAAATAAATGATTAGTTATAATATACATACACAAAATAAATAATAAAAGAATATGCAAAACGCATGTTTCCATTATATATGTTGCATGACGATAATGGGCATATGAGATAAACTAACGAAAAACACAAATACTTGAAGAGGTAGGTCCCAGCAGAGCCCAGTTGGACCCGCAAGACTCACCTTGAAGAGGGACGTTTGCGCAAGGACCAACTGGTTCCGCAGGACCCACCATGCTCAGAGAAGACCTTACGCGCAGTACGCCAGCTGTTCCTGCAGGGAAAGCCTCCCAATGGTGAAGTACCCCGCCTGTCCCCGCAGCTGCGGATACAAGCCATCAGGGAAGGCTACCCGCACTAATAGCAAGGCTACACGCACAAGGCACTAACTCAATAATTCAGTGTCACCTGAAGGAATGAGCAAGGCGGGAATACTCCCGCCCAAATGAGCCAGTCCGTATGCTTCTGGAAGATCTTTTGTACTATACCTGCCAAGGTATGGACAAAATACACAAGATCTGACCAAAGCAGCCCATGAACCAATCACAGGGTGACAGCTCACCGACAACAGTACGAGGAGCATGCTCTAGTACTGTTTGTCACTATTAGCCGCTGCCTACTCACCAACCCTTGTCGTGGCACGCACATAGCCTGCAGTTGGTGGAAAATGAATATTACACAGCCGGCCTGGTCACTATCAGCCGCTGCCTACCCACCAACCAGCATGGCACGTGCGTAGCCCATAGTTGGTAGAACAGAAATATTATACAGCTGGCTGTACCTGCTTGGAAACCTACCTTCGGCTATAAATACTCAACACCTTGGAACGGTAGGATCATCTGGTATTTTACCTTCACTAGCTATTTCTCTCAATATACACTTATATTCAGAGCAGTCTAGTCTGATTCTCACGCCGGAGGGTGGTCACAAGGAGGAACCCCCCCCCCTTCTCAGTGACGAGCTCACGATGTCTGTTTTGCAGGTCATCTGAAGAACATCCTTCTTTGTCGGACCTAACTCTCGTGAGAAACATTACTTAACCCCCAGATTATCCATAATCTACTCGGGGTCACCTAGTGTTTCTTCAATACCCTAACTAAATAACTTATATTGACTAGGATAAAAAAAACAACAAAGACAGAGTATGATGAAGCTTGAACCTGAAACCTCTCAAAGGAAAAACAAGGATTTTTCACTAGACCAGTTCAATCTTTATAATAATATATGGGTTTCAAGTATTAATTTTTATGAGATCCTTATAAAATTTAATATACTGGCTCTATGTAATTTTTAAAAAACATTAGTGTCCCGGGACCCCGATCGGACCTATGAGGCCTACAATGGTGGAGTTGGTTATATACTTGTCATGTTGCCAGGTATATTCAGACAAAGGGGAAAACCCTTTGTTGTAGATGCTCCTAGTAACATTTTTTTTTATTATTGGAAAGCTAAATCAAACCGTTGAAAATAAAAACCGAATTGTCACTAACGATTTGATTTCACGGTTTAGGCATATCTGCATTATATTATAGAATGAAAAGGTTGCGCATAACACATGAAAAGAGTAGTATAAAGTAACCCGGCATTCAAATGATTAGAGTATAAGTACATCAAATTAGATAAATCATTCAAATAAACCCTTGTTCTAACTAATTTGTTAAGAACTTATAAGATGCTTAATTATTTAGAGTTTAAACATGTACTGATGTACATCTCATTTAATATATTAGAGTGGCCTGCTGATTTAGAAGAGCACAAAACATAGAGTATTAGAAACATTATTATAGTATCAATAAGACGATAACTATAAAAACAATTCATGCATATCTTTTCCAAACAAAAGCAATTTTCGAAATGCTGACCGGTAAATGATATTGAAAAGCAAAGTCAAAACATTAATATATAATATAAATAATCAAATACATGTAACATAATATATTTAAAAATATAACAAACATATGTTCAAACCGGGTCCGGTCTGGCCGGTTATATATGGTTTAAGATACTTGAAACCATAAACAAAACCGTTCGTTACGGTTTGAAACTTTTAAATTGACCGTCCGAAAGGTAACAAAATAATACAAAAAAATCCAACCGCGAAACCAAACCGATTCAAAAGTCCCACTAAAATGATCAAACCGAGCACTATATATAGGCAAAGGAAGCGTCGCTAACAGGCTAGCAACAACGCTTAAGAGTGTCGCAAATAATCTGGGCGACACTAGAAGTATTGCAGCAACAACAATATTCTTCATTGGTCTAGACCACTAGAAAATGTCGCAATTCTTCTAGTGTCGCTGGGTGTCAACACCAAAACTAACACAACATGTATTTTCCGCTCATTCTCTATCTGAAGAAACACTAACCGGACCCCGGACAGATTACTGGTAACCTGGGAGTTAGATAGATGTTTCCCACGAGGGGTCGGACCCTGAGAAGATGGTTCTTCTGATAACCTGCAAAACAGACACCGTGAGCTCGTCACTGAGAAGGGGGGGGTTCCTCCTTGTGACCACCATCCGGCGTGAGAATCAGACTAGATTGCTCTTTAAATATAAAAGTATATTAAGAGATTGCTAGAGCAGATATCAGGTATAATATGATGATAATGTGATAAGATATGATATGATAAGATAATACAAGATAAGATGAGATGGTCATACCATTTGTGGTATTTATAGCCGAAGGTAGGTTTCCAAGGAGGTATGGCCGGCTGCAACAGTGTTCCTGTTCCACCAACAGTAGCCTACGCACGTGCCCTGCTGGTAGTTGGTGGGTAGGTAGCGTCTGACAGCGACCAGGCCTGCTGTATACTATTCCTTTTCCACCAACTGTCAGCTACGCACGTGGTATGACAAGAGTTGGTGAGTAGGCAGCGGCTAATAGTGACATACAGTGTAGGAGCATGCTGCTCGCCATACTGTTGTCTATAAGCTGTCGTATCTTTAGTCAGATCTTTTTCCCATACCTCGTCAGGTACAGTACAGAAGATCTTCCTGTATCGTACGGACTGGCTTATTTGGGCGGGAGTATTCCCCCTCCCGCCCTTGTGCGGGATTGTTCCCGGCTTCGCTCATTCCTTCAGGTGACACTGAACGATTGAGAGCTAAGTGCCTTGTGCGTGTAGCCTTGCTGCGCGGGTGGCCTTCCCTAATGGCTTGTATCCGAGGCTGCGGGGACAGGCGGAGTCCTTCACCATTGGGAGGCATTTCCTGCGGGACCAGCTTGCGTACTGCGCGTAAGGACGTCACGTCTCTGAGCATGGTTGGTCCTGCGGATCCAGTTGGTTTCTGCGCAGACGTCCCTGTTTAAGGTGAGTCTTGCGGGTCCAACTGGGCTCTGCTGGGACCTACCTCTTCAAGTCCCCCCAGTCCAATGTTCTTCTCATGCGTGTTTAATAAAGTGAGGTGAACTTTTGGACTTAAGCAAAGGGTTTTGAAAAGGGTTTTTTAAGGTTTTCCATGGGGATTCTTCCCGCGGAAGTCCTTGTCACTTGCAGAAATTCCCGAGTTTCCTGCTTGGTCTTTGGGTATGATGCGGGTAGGTCTGTAACCTCCTCGCAAGTCAGGAGCGTTGAGTCCCACTTGTGTGGACTCTCCATGAGGTTTTGGTAGTTTTGAACATAGTGATCAATTATGTTAAAACCACCAATTCCATCCTGGAGCTTCAAACAACGTAGTTCTCGACGTTCCCGCTATGCGGGGATGCTATTTCCGCTTCCGCAAGCATTGCCCAGAAGATCCTTCTTGGTTTCAATTCCCAGCGGAGCGCTAGGTATGTGAAGGGTTTTGCCTTAACACTGTACCAACGCTCGTCTTATGGTTACTTTACTTCCAAGGTATTCCTGGCTTCAATTCCCTGCGGGTGCTAGGTATGTGAAGGGTTTTGCCTTTACACTGTACCCGCACCCGTCTTATAGTTACTTGGTTGCCGAGGAATATTTGGCTTCAATTCCCTGCGGGTGCTAGGTATGTGAAGGGTTTTGCCTTTACACTGTACCCGCATCCGTCTTACGGTTACTTGTTCGCCAAAATTTACTTGGCTTCAATTCCCTGCGGGTGCTAGGTATGTGAAGGGTTTTGCCTTTACACTGTACCCGCATTCGTCTTACGGTTACTTGTTTGCCAAGGTAAGGGGTATTTTCCCGCTTACTTTTTAATATTTTCAAAATTTGAATTTTGAAATTCGAAGGGTTGGTGGAAAGATAGGAACAGTCCAAATCTCTGAAACGTCGTGCGACGGTTTCTTCTGACTGTGTCAGGACGTGCAGGAAGTTATGGTCACGTGACAGTACATGGTCATTCTAGACGCTATTCAGGCGCGTGGGCGCGATTTTCGGGCTCGTGGCCGCGAAATTACTGGCACCGTCCTTTCAACAGCTGTTTCCAGCTTGCTTTTTGCCACGTGTCATAGTTTCATTGCACCTTCGATTTCTCTCTCCTCCGCATTAAATTCACCGCATTAATTGCGATTACTATATAAAGGGGGAGAGGGTTCTTTGTAATCCACACTTTCACCTCTCTCTTCTTCTTCTTAGCGATTTCCGGCAAATACTCCCCTTTTCAGGCAAGCATTTTCCCGAAATCGCTTTCTTCTTCAAAATGTCTTCCCATGATGCTGAAGCTGTAGCCGATGATAGGAGTACTGCTGGCGAGTGCCAGTGTGCTCTACCTGTCGATCAGTACCAGTATGTCGTCAGGAAGTTCATGCTTGAGTCTCTTGAGCCTGAGTTTCCTGAACCCCACCAGACTGTGTACGATGCCCCCAGTGGCAAGATCGGGGTATATGCTGCATTCTTTGTTTATGGGAACCTTAGGTTCCCATTGACAAAGTTTGTGTACCGTGTCCTGGAGAGGCACGGCGTGCACCTAACCGAGTTGCATCCGATGGCGATTGCCAAGATCCGGCACTTCGAGTGGGTGTGCCGGATTCTGGGCATTGAGCCCTATGTGGACCGCCTGATGACCTTCTATACTTGGAGGTGCATCCAGGGGTGGTACACCCTGACAACCCGTATTAAGGGTTTGAAGATCTGCGTGACCGAGCGCAGTCTCCGATCGTGGAAGCGGGAGTTCTTCTACGTTTCTGCCCGCGCCATCCCCATTGCCATGAAGTTTAAGAAGGGACAAGCGCTTCCGAGCCTTCACGCTTCCAGCTACCAGGAGGCGGAATGGTTCGCGAAGATATCCCGGGTCCAATCTCCGGTTTACCGGTTTGCGGAGTCCGGGATGGTGATGCTGGGGATGAGCCGGGTATGGAAGGATGCGTCCCGGTTTCCCATCCTTCTCGAATACGGTTTGAACTCTATTCCTTATGGTATGTCTTGTCTTTTTTGCTGATATGAGTCTGTCTTCTAACTGTTTCTTTTCTTTCAGAGGGGAACGATTTGGAGTCGCTCCTGTACCCGCGGGAAGCTGACGGTCCCGTGCGGGTGGGCACTCGTGCTCTGGACGAGAACGAGTTGCCCATCCTGGAGCAAACGGCGGATCGGTTTGTGGAGGTCTATCCGCTGGGCCACGAGATCCTGAGCCAACGGCGGCCAGGTAAGGCGTTATTCTCTCCTCCACCCCTCAGTGCTGTACCCGCTGCTGGGATTCCTTACATGCTGTCTTTTTCTGAGGAATCCGCAGATGGTCCTCCGTTAGTGCGGAAGAGGAGGGCTGCCGGTGGGAAAGAGAAGGAGAAGGTGGCCTCCACAGCTGATCCGGTGCTCCTATCTGACACCGAGTCAGATAGTGAAGAGGTGGCGGGGCACCCCGGTGGTGAGAAGACCACTGCTCCGGAGGCTACGACTGTTTCCTCCGAAGAGCCAACGACGACGACGGTGACCGGCATCAAGAGACCGGCTCCATCGGGTTTGTCCCCGCCTGTCCGTACGTTCAGGCTCAAGAAAACCCGTAAGTACAAACATCCTTGTTTTTGTAGATTTAACATACTTCATAAATTTATTGTTTTAACACTTATCTTCTTGTGCAGGCGTGGATGTTGACGCATTCCTGGGTGGAGTGCCGAGTAGTACCTCTCCGCCGATGACGGTAGGCTTGGTCAGCCTTCCTGAGGCGTCGACCCAGGCGCCTGCGCCTGCTCCCGCTGGTTCAGTTGCTCAGTCTGAGCCGACTGTTCCAGCCGAGATGACGTCACCGCCGGTGGTAAGTGCGATTTTTACGGCATCTTTCACCGAGCCGGCGGTTACGATTGCTGCGGATTCTGCGGCAGCGACTGCGGCGGCTGCCACCATGCCCCCGCCACCGGCACCGACGGCCGGCCCATCAGGTACGCATGGGAGTACTCGCCAATCTTTGCCACCTTCCCATCTGCCTGATCTTTTGGATGGATTTCCTTTGGGTTCAGGTGATGGGTTCGGCGGCTATCGGCCTGTTATAGACCCTACAGGTGCGTAGGGTTCCTTTGGCCTTTTTTCACTTTTATTTTTTATCATCTTTTCCTAACTGCTTTTTTGTTTTTGCAGTGTCGGATTCCAATGAAGTGTATGTTCCGCGATGGAACATACGCCGAGGAACAACCCTTCGTACCCCTGTGGAGTGCGTGGAATGGGCTCGCCACGCTGCTCCCCATGGTGCGTTGGGGGAAGCCATGGCTAGCTACCAGGAGGGTAGGCTAACCAATGAGCTTCGGGTTCTCCAGGCCCGGATGCAGCCACGCGTCGAGCTGCTTTGTCGTGAAAACGACAAGTTAAAAGCAGCTCGCGCCAAAGACGTATCTCAAGCGCGGGCTCTTCGGGAGGAGAATCAAAAGTTGGCCGTAGCTGCTGCGGAGAAGGAGAAGGTCTTCAAGGCCCTCGAGGTTGAGGTTCAAGCGCGACTCGAGGCCCGCTCCAAGGCTGCCCAAGCTGTTAACGAACAGCTTCGGCTGGCTAAGGAGACTGCGAGGAACGCAACCGAGAGGGCCACCAAGGCTGAAGCCGTTGCTGAGCCTTTACGCGTGGAGAACGAGGAGCTCAAGGCCAAATTAGAGGCTCTCCAACGTGCTCATGATGCCTTGGCGATGGAGGATGCCAAGAAGCTTCAAGAAATCCTGGATCAGAGGGGCGTGCTTGATCACACCGAGCGGAAGCTTAAGGGCGTTGAAGAGGCTGCTGCAAAGGAAGTGCTACTTGCCAACCTTAACAAAAGCGCAGCCGAACGCGCCTGCACCCAAGCTCAAGCCGCCCTCCAAGAAGCTCTGGTTGCCAAGGAATGGCTTCTTCGAGAGGCGTTGCCTCAGGTATGTTTAGCTTTACGTCTTCACGCTTTCCTTTGTACATAGAAAAGGTTTGACACTTGCATATTTTCTTTGTAGGTTGTGCATCGGGTCTTCTCAGAGACTACTTACGATGATGCCATGAGCGCAGCCCTCAACGCTTCTCACGAGGATGGGGAACGGGTCGGTTTCCTGCTTGGTCTAGGGTTTGTTGAGAAAGGCGTCCCGCCATCCAACTTCCCTTTATACAATGTAGATACCGAAGCCATATATGACCAAGCAGTAAATCAATACGCCGCCTTCCCGCATCCGGTGGTGGAGAAGGTGAATGAAATTGCTGCTGCTGATGATGGGCTACCTATCCTTAAGGCTTACCTTGAACAGCCACGCTCTACTGACGGCGCTGGTCCAAGTGGAAGTGGCCCTGAAGCCTGATCCTGAAGATCCCTTCCCATTGCTAGGATAGTCTTGTACAGATGTATTTATTTTCTTATCGTAGGCGGGTAGTTACCCGGCCATTCTTGTAATAATTCGTTTGTGAAATATTAATCTTTTTGCGTATAAGATTGTTATTTCCTTCTTTGGGTTTCTTGCTTTATAAACTTATGACTTGCATACTTAGTTTAAATTAGCAATTTTCCAAGTGTAGAATAAGTTAACCTGTTGAACGTGGTTGATAATGGGTTAAAGTTTTGCTTCCTCTTTCGTGATTGTGCGGGTAGAACCGTCACTTGCACTTAGTAGGATGGCAAAACTTTACCCATATCTGACCTGCGTGTAGGTTTTCCTCATCTTTTGAGGATAAGTTAACCTTTGAACGTGGTTGATAATAGGTGTGAAGTTGCTTCCTCTTTCGTGATTGTGCGGGTAGAACCGTCACTTGCACTTAGTAGGATGGCAAAACTTTACCCATATCTGACCTGCGTGTAGGTTTTCCTCATCCTTTGAGGATAAGTTAACCTTTGAACGTGGTTGATAATAGGTGTGAAGTTGCTTCCTCTTTCGTGATTGTGCGGGTAGAACCGTCACTTGCACTTAGTAGGATGGCAAAACTTTACCCATATCTGACCTGCGTGTAGGTTTTCCTCATCCTTTTGAGAATTTTGTTTTGAACCGTTCGACGCGCGGTTGTCAATAGGTTAGTGTTCAGTTTCCTTTCATGATTCATGCGGATAGACCGGCACTTTCATTTAATGGGATAATTGAACTCTTCCCCTTTAACTGACCTGCGTGAAGGTTTTTTCCTGTTATTGGGTTTGTGCGGGTAGGACCGCCTTCCCACGCAACGACTTCAGGTAATGTGAATGCCGTCACCAGTGTTGCATAGTTTAACCGTTCGACGCGCGGTTGTTGATAGGTTATTGTTCAGTTTCCTCATTATGATTCGTGCGGATAGACCGGCACTTTCATTTTTGGGTACTGAACCTTTCCCCTTCAACTGACCTGTGTGAAGGTTTTTTCACATTATTGGGTTTGTGCGGGTAGAACCGCCTTCCCACGCAACGACTTCGCATAATGTGAATATCGTCATATTAGTGCAGAAAAGTAAAATCATCAGCTTCGATGTTCTAAAGAGAATCATTTCCATTAGAAGTGGCTCTTGGCCTTCTTTACAAATTGGAATTGATTTACATGCAAACTGTGTAAATGAGCTCCCTTCCATGTTGGGATGGGAGTGCCATCGAGCCGATACGCACCTGGTTCGGGATCTCGTTCTTTACGCAGCATGTAGTCTCGATATTGAAGCTGGAATTTTTTTTCGTGTTTTCCCCCGCTGGGGTTCTACACGCACCCGCCTGCTCAGCCTTTATTGCGCCACGAGGTGCGCGAGCGTCCCATCTCTGACAAATGCTTCGACCATGTCTTTTACGTCTATGCATTCTTCAGTGTTGTGGCCTTTTGTCTTGTGAAAGTCACAGTATTTGCTCCGATCAGCATCGTGACGATGTCGGATTATTGGAGGCTTTGGCCACGGGAGCTCTTCAGTGGCGAATATCTCAGTGACGCTTTTGTTGAGTGGCGTCCATCTGGAGCTTCGGTGCGGCTGTACATTATCCCTTCCGCCCAATCGATGTTGCAAGCCGGATGAGGTGTCAAAGTTTACCCTTGACTGCCAAATGCCTAGCTTCCGTTTTTTATTTAATCGGGCGGTGAGGACATTGTCTTCTCTCGTCTTCTGAGTGTAGAGGTTTGTGCTATGTGGGAGATCTCTACCCAGTTGCTTCTCCGTTTCCGCATAGCGTTTTGCTGCTGTCATGATGGCATCCCATGTGGATGGCATGCCATCTTTACCCGTTAGGGTGCGGATGAGCTCTGGGTCATGTGCGCCCTGGATGAAGGCAGCGCGAACAAGATCTTCACTGATATTGCCCAAACTTAGCTTCTTTGAGTTGAAGCGAGTGATGAAGTTTGGCAGAGATTCATCTTCTTCTCGTATGCATTTGAGGATTGTCCATTGCTCCTCGGTATACTTCCGTTGCTGAATGAAGTGTTGGCTAAACTTCTGCTGGAAGTCTGCCCAGTCGTAGATGTGGTTGACCGGTAGACGATCAAACCAAGCTCTAGCAGCCCCAACAAGCGTCATTTGGAACATGTAGCACCACGTGGGTTCCGTCCAATTGCTGACGGTTGCCCCCGCTATGAACCTGTTCAAATGGTCGTCTGGATCAGATATACCGTCATATGTGCCTATGTTAGGCATTTGTTTGGCACTCTTTGGGGCGATTGCTTCTGCAATGTCCCTTGCAAACTTGGACATTCCTGCATTTGCAACGTTTGGTCTGAACGTTTTGGAGAAGTCTCGTGGACTTCCACCTGTGCTTTTTGGTTTGAAGGCTTGTCCAAAATGCCTTTTCGGTTGGGATTCCATTTCCTTACGCTTCCCTTTTGCCCTATGGCGAGGGTTCGCGTCGGAGTCGGATTCCTCCGAGTCATCCTCCCAGTATTCGAATTCTTCGGCCTGTTGTACGGAACGCAAGCGTTCGTTCAACTCGGCCTGGAATTCCTTTTGTCGTGCCTCCGCCCATGCCTTGACTTCATCGAGAGTTTGGCGGGGGAGTCTTCGTTTCTCAACCTGGGTATCAGTGGATCCCAGTAGGCGGTCATTTACTGCACTTGCCCCAGCATGAGTAACTGGGGTAGTGTTCGTAAAATTTACTTCACTTGCCCCGGCTTGGGTAACCGGGGTAGTGTTTGTAAAAACTGTGTTACCGGTATTCCCCCCAGTAGCTGGGGTCGTGGTTACCGGAATTTCTCTAACCATCTTTGTAGAAGTTTGAAAAAACTGGAGAAAAATGTAGTTCTAGCTTTATGCACGGATGGCGCCAATGAAGAAACACTAACCGGACCCCGGACAGATTACTGGTAACCTGGGGGTTAGATAGATGTTTCCCACGAGGGTTCGGACCCTGAGAAGATGGTTCTTCTGATAACCTGCAAAACAGACACCGTGAGCTCGTCACTGAGAAGGGGGGGGGGGTTCCTCCTTGTGACCACCCTCCGGCGTGAGAATCAGACTAGATTGCTCTTTAAATATAAAAGTATATTAAGAGATTGCTAGAGCAGATATCAGGTATAATATGATGATAATGTGATAAGATATGATAAGATAATACAAGATAAGATGAGATGGTCATACCATTTGTGGTATTTATAGCCGAAGGTAGGTTTCCAAGGAGGTATGGCCGGCTGCAACAGTGTTCCTGTTCCACCAACAGTAGCCTACGCACGTGCCCTGCTGGTAGTTGGTGGGTAGGTAGCGTCTGACAGCGACCAGGCCTGCTGTATACTATTCCTTTTCCACCAACTGTCAGCTACGCACGTGGTATGACAAGAGTTGGTGAGTAGGCAGCGGCTAATAGTGACATACAGTGTAGGAGCATGCTGCTCGCCATACTGTTGTCTATAAGCTGTCGTATCTTTAGTCAGATCTTTTTCCCATACCTCGTCAGGTACAGTACAGAAGATCTTCCTGTATCGTACGGACTGGCTTATTTGGGCGGGAGTATTCCCCCTCCCGCCCTTGTGCGGGATTGTTCCCGGCTTCGCTCATTCCTTCAGGTGACACTGAACGATTGAGAGCTAAGTGCCTTGTGCGTGTAGCCTTGCTGCGCGGGTGGCCTTCCCTAATGGCTTGTATCCGAGGCTGCGGGGACAGGCGGAGTCCTTCACCATTGGGAGGCATTTCCTGCGGGACCAGCTTGCGTACTGCGCGTAAGGACGTCACGTCTCTGAGCATGGTTGGTCCTGCGGATCCAGTTGGTTTCTGCGCAGACGTCCCTGTTTAAGGTGAGTCTTGCGGGTCCAACTGGGCTCTGCTGGGACCTACCTCTTCACTATCCGACCTCCATTACCACTAATTTCAGTTGCCTATATGATCATACATTAGGTATCCTCAAAATATTGTAATCTTCAATGATTGGGTCGAAACCGAACCCTCATATACCACAATGACACTGATCATGTATGGTTACTTTGTGTCTAGTTGAAGAGTTACATAGATGAGGATCACCGATTCCATAAACACATAGAACTCATTTACAAGAACCAACAATTCTGAAATTTCAGAACACAAGCTCGAATGGTACGATGGTGTTTGGAAACTGGCCTTCCTAATGTACCACATATGTGTTTCTAAGGTATGCAAGTTGGTGTATGATCATGACTTTACCAGATTACCGAAAAATATGGATTCAGATAAAACCGAAAAAGCCAATACACGCGATTTTCAAATTGAAACATAGTAGTCCTAAACCACGAAAAATGTTTTTTCAAGGTATTCTATTGATATAGATTCTTTATGTGGGTCTAACATAGTCCAGTTCTAATGTCCTTTTACTTTTCATTAACAATCTTAATATTTTTATTTTATTGTTAATGTTGGTGTTAGTTTAATTCATGTGGTTTATATTTTGACAAGTCTATACAGTGATAAATAAAATCATTATAGTCCTTAAACAATGATATAATTCTTCATAATCTATAATAATTTCATAATATGAGCAACCATGCAAGGAAAATCTAGAAAGAAAATAATGTCACTTATCTTTTTAACAAACCAAAATAAACAAGAAGGCCTTAGAGTTTTTTTATATGGGCACTCTCTTCCTCATGCCTACATCCAGTATAAATTCACAGTAAAAATTCTTTGTGCTCCATCCTCGCAAAAATTCCAGTATACGCCCCTGATTTCTTTTGTTCGGCTCTCCTTTTATTCTCCTAATAATTTACTTCTTCACATAAATTCCCGGAATTTAACAATTCAAGGCTTTCTTCACACGTAAACATCCAAACTAATCTACTTGAATATTCACTAGAGTCCACAACTCTGGAAATCTCATTTGTCCCAAGATTATAAGCTAACATCCCGTTAACTTGAGCGATGTATAGTAATTCATCATTGGGTGTAATTTGTAAGGCTGCAACTGGTGTTTCAAATACTTGCTTATACGCAAGAGTCCAAGAAGAAGCAGTCCTTACCCAAATACAACTCTGACCATGATGACTCTGGCCATAATGTGTCTCCGGCCAAAATGTCTTCGGCCATGATGGTCGTCTGAAGTTATCACAGCTAAATAACCATTGATGATTGTCACCAGATTTATTTTCCAAGTTGGTTCTGGTAACTCAATCTTTGAATAAACCTCAGAACTCAAATCGAATGTCATTATATAATGGTGATCTGGATAAAGGTCTCTCCTCATTACAGCCCAATGCAATGCCCCGTTTAAAAGACACGGTGGACACGATGGTAACGTCTTCTCAAAATCAACATGATACCGTGTTAACTCCTCCTCAAACATAAAAGAAGTAGCAGGGGAAGCGATCTCACGCAAAGTGTGTGTCTTCACGGTGTAAACAAATGAACTTGCTTTGGATATCCTCAAAATCTTGTAATCTTCTGAGACTGGATCGAAACCAAATCCTGATACACGCGCACGGCAACCATCATCCAATCGTTCGTGTATTGTTACTCGACGCCTGATTGAAGGGTTCCATAGATAAATACCACGGTAATCATAAACACATACAAGTCCATTGCATGAACCAACAATGCGGGAACCTCCACACCTGATTGGTAACTCGATTGGTTTGCCGATATTTGGAAACTGGCGTTGTGAATATAACGTACAGATTTTCGTTAAGCGTCCAAGTTCGTGTATCATCATGACTTTTTTAGGAGATTGAAGAGTATGGAGTTTGATGAAACTGGGGTTACCAATACGAGCACATAAAGATTTAGAAACTGACCGAAATCGGACAAGTGATTTTGATGGAAGCCTTGAGAAGATTTCAACGATCAGTTCTTCACACATATCGGTCGACGTTCTCTAGTTAAGGAATTTGAAACCTAAACGAAAGACAACAATGGGTGTGGTTTTCCTAGGTTTTCTAGTTTAAATATAGATTCTTTCTGTGGGCATAACATGGTAAACTAGCCCAATTATAATTTTATTTTAGGTTGAAGAAATTACAACTTTTATCATCTATCTTTGTATCAAATTTTGTCATTGGCCTCTTTACATTTGATGAGATTTGTACCTATTGTTTTCAAATGTTACATGTTTTCTGTTTTAGCTGTATCCCAATCTATAATATATATAAACGAAAACCCAAAAATCCTAGGTGTTATGATGTGGTCGCTCTCTCCTTTTTTGGAGTCACCAAATTTGCTTGGTTTTTAAATTAAAGCATGTCTTAATTTTTGATTCAGGTAAGATCAATACTAACTTCTTGTTGCATGCAACCTGTATAACTAGGAATTACAAAAAGGTTTTGGAGGTAACTAATACGTTAAGGTAAAACATTGTTTAGAAATAATAACTTAGGTGCTTAGTCGATTCAAATACTCATTTATTCTTTTCTGTACAACTATTGTACATATTAAATCCCAAAAATTGTAAAAGTCATTGGCAAGGTTCAGGAAGGATGAGATGTAAACAAACCTTACCTCTAACCTTACATCTATTCATGAATATAAAGAGGCTACTTTCAGAAAGACCTTCTACTCCAAGCAAAGCATACATGTACTAATAAAAAAATGATGGAAAAGTGACATAGTAAAAAATACATACACATATAATATCATATAACACACATATATAAGTTAATACAGAAAAACAACATACGTGCAAAGTCCACCTACTAAGTAGGAGAATCTTAGGTGTTGTTTGTTTTTTCAGAGGTAAAATGTCTGCAGTCTGCGGACCATATCTACATACATCTATAGCAGAAGATGTGGACCAAACCTTTGCAGTCTGCAAGAAGAAAATTGTTTGTTCTTAACGTCTGCAAATTGCTAACATAACCTGAAATTTAAATAAACTGATTTTCCAAGGCACAAATCAAACCTAAACATAAACAATTTTCCAACACACAAATCAAGTGCTCAATTAACATGATAACACTCTTTTGACATATGTAATTAATCATGTAAAGTGAAGTATAAACAATAACCGTTTCTAAACAATCTCATACAATATAAATCAGTAACTTTTATTCTTACCAATAACATATATAATAAGAGTACAAGAACTACTGTTAGGTAATAATCATTTCTAGATATCCATTACGTTTCTTTTAGAAAGGCACAAAGAACTTGTAAAAAATAAAGAAATAAATAATTGTTAGATTAAATAAGGGAACAAACGAATATTATATCTAATTAAATTAAAACAAACAGACAAATAAATCATATATATTAATACTTGATTTAGAGCCCGTGTAACACACGTGATTATCTAAATTATAAAATTACAAGTAAAACAAATAATTACATGACGTATATTAAAAAATGCATTACATATATGCGTGTATATATACTATGTGTACATAAATTGATTTTATATCACAAAATGATTTTTTTAAATGAACTTAATAAAAAAATGCACGTGCAAAAACGTATCAGAGAACGCTTCTTTTATTTCAACTTTCATTGTCAGTATAATATATACATAATTGAAAGAAATCACGAAACAGACTTCTCATATAATAGTAGTTTTGATCACTCAGCCTAAATAGCGAAAGAGCATTACCTTTGTTGAAATATATATCAATTTACAACACATAGAAGTAATGGAGAACATTAAATTATAAAGATGATTGTTCTTCAAGAACTATGTTTTCTTTCCTGAGTTACACTATGAAAAAGAGTTTCATAAGTTTCACGGGGCTTCTCAACTTTGGCATAATGACAACATAAAAAATAACATGTTAACCAATTCAATTTTGTTTGGGAATATTTTGCTTCATTTGAGCATTGTTTTGCATGGCATGCTTCCAATACAACGTTCTGATCACCATTAAAGGAAAATTTAATGCTTACACAAATGTTTCAATTTGATAAAAGTTAGAAACATTGATAGGCATGAGGGTGGCATGTCGGAAGTGCTCACTATCTTTTCTTAAATTTTAATAATCGAGGGGAAAATAGTTAATTTGTCAAATCCCGAACCTTTTGATTATTTCTAAAATATACTTGAAAGTAAATTTGAAACCCGAACCATGTTTAAAATTTTAACTTTCATCCGTTTGACATTTTCAAGTCAACACTTTGAACCCGTAACACCAATTTGACGACAAATCTATTTGTATTCTTAAACTTTTAAAAATACTTAGATTTCACAATTTTGACCCAAATGTTATTAATTTGTACCAAACAATCCATTTATCAACTTTGACTGTAAAAATCAAATTTAAGTTTCACAAAACCCGAAACAATCCTTGATAAAAAAATCAACAAATTAAATATGACATACTTTGTTATATATGAAAGTGATTGGTATATATTTACTAAATAACCGAAAAAATATATAGTTTATTAAATTAACCGAAAAAATAAATTGATAGATTTAAAGCATATATTTATAATTTATAAATTTATATAACAATTTACAACAACAACAACAACAATAATAATAATAATAATAATAATAATAATAGATATATGGATTGATTTTATAAAAATGGATAAACTTTTACGCATAGATTTATAATTTAATGATTAAAAAAATTGCTTTGTAAAATGAAAGCATATTCGAGTTTTATTTTTCTTTATAATCTTCAATAGTATACATAGTACAATATGTTAATGATAACATTTGAAATTATATTTCAATATTTAACAAACGTGATTTGTTGTTAATTTTTGGATTTCACCAAGTATTTTTATGTTAATATTTATTTTGGAATAAAATGTAAAAGGAAAGTGAATATGACATATAATAGGGTCAATTAAGATCTTGGTTTTGAAGGAAAAAAATTGTGAGGTTTAACCACAAACTGACATGTGTTACAGTTATTTTCTTTTATTAGAATAGGTAGATTGGGTACATAAATATCCTCTGTTATTATGTAAACAATTAGAATAGGCTGATATTTGGAAACTGGTGCTGCGAATATAATGTACAGATTTCAAAGCGTCCTAGTTTGTATATTATCATGACTATTTTAGGAGATTGAAGAGTATGAAGTTTGATGAAACTGGAGCTACCAATATGAGCACATAAAGATTTGGAAACTGACCGAAATCGGAGAACCGATTTTGATGGTAGTCTTGAGAAGATTTCAACGATCAGATCTTCACACACATTAGTCGCCATTACATTAATTCTCTACTTCTGCCTGCAATGTTAAACTAAACCTAAACGACCAGACAGCGATTGATTGATTGGTTTGGTTTGGTTTTCTAGTTTAGATATAGAAGATTCTTTCTGTGGGCCTAATAGCCCAATCATAATTTTATTTTAGTTTGAATAAATTACAAATTATAAAATATGAGTGCAGTTAGAGCATTCACATCCCATCCCCTATAATTATGTGGTGGGGGGGGGGGGGGGGGTTCGTAAATTATGAGGTGGGGTTGTGAGTGATTGTGAGTGTAAATTATAGGGTGAAGAGAGAAATGTAGTGATTTTTTGTAAATTTGGGGAAATATTTGGGGAACATTGTTTGCCCCCATTTATTTTTTAATATTTGTTGGATTGGTTGTGAGTAGAAGGGAGAGAAAATTGTAATGATAAAGGTATAAAAATATTATTTAATTGAACAGGAGAGAGAAATGTAGTGTTTTTTAGTGTAATTATAGAGATGAGGATGAGAAATGGGATGAGAATGCTCTTACTGTACGTTAATGCATTAACGTACAGTAGGTACACGAGACGCTCAAAGGCAAAAACCTAAAACGCTCAGAAAACGCTCACAAAACTTAAACGCTCAGCAAACGCTCAAAAACGGTCTTCGTGAAAAAACAGTGAAAAATTGATCGATTAACCATCCAAAACTGTTTTTTTTCGGTGAAACAATGATTGACTGGATATGTATTGACGATTCCGAGATGTTTGGATGTGATTTCATGGATCGATTCGTGAAAAAATGGATTCGCGTACGTAATGTACGTTAAGACATTATTGTATTGGATCTTTTCCCTATAAAATATATAACTACCTTTATAGAAATTAGCACCTTATTAATATTTATAAAACTTATTGTTATATGATAAAATTGGTATGGTTACTTTGCTCCTAGTTTAAGAGTTACATACATGAAGATCACCGATTCCATACACACATATTACAAGAGCCAAAAAAATTCTGAAACTTCGGAAAAGAAGCTCGAATGGTATGACGGTGTTTGAAGACCGGCCTACCTAATGTGTTTTTAAGGTATGCAAGTTAGTGTATGATTGTGACACTACAAGTTGCCGAAAAGACAAGTGTGGATTCGGATGAAACCGGGGCTGCCACGGGTTCAAAATTGAAACTTAGTCCTATAGATATATACTCTTTCTATGGGTCTAACATAGTCAAATTCTGATGTTATTTTACTTTTTATTAGCAACCTTAATATTGTTATTGTTGGTGGTTTAATTCACGTGGGCTAATTATATTTAACATGATTATACGGTGATCAACAAAATCATTATAGTCCTTAAACAATGATAAATTCTTTATAATCTATACTAATTGTCTAATTTCATATTATATGCAACCATGCAAGGAATCTAGAAACAATATAATGTCACTTAATCTTTTAACAAACCAAAATTAACAATAAATTCCTCATGCCTACCATCCAGTATTTCACAGCACAAAATTCCTATATACTATATACTAGGTCCATCCATGACTACATTCAAGGTAACATGATAGGAAAAACTATTCCCTACAAAATATATCACATCTCTTCCCATCAACTTTTGTCTTGGTCTTTTATGGTGGTGGAGGATGACTACCAGAACCAACTACATCAAGTCCAACCAGCCATCAACCACCTTTGAATAATCTAATCACATCCCCACCACAACCATAACTTAACCGTTGCTAATTTCACCGCCGCTAGGTGATATACCCCAACCCAGTGGTGTCTAGATCATCAAGGCTATTTTGAAACGGAAGTCCTTAAGAGGAAAAGGATGATAAGGTTAAAGATGACTAAAACCACCTAAAACTTTATGACTGTTGTCACAAACCTTTCTTGTATTGGGCCAACAGTACACAATAAGCAAGCATCCTAATTGTGCCCCATGAAGTGCCATTGGTCGATGATGATCGATCTATAAAAACCACCATAGGCTACCCTAAAAGCAATGTCGCAAAAATCCTGACTAGGCGCCGATTAATCGCTAGCCCCCGCCCCCGCTGATTAATTTTGGGCTAGTTGGCCAATTAATCGGTCAATGGTTACAACATTGCCTAAAAGTAAATTGAAATCTTTCCTTCTTCCAGAAAATTATTAATGAAACAACCTGTCTATAAACAGGTAATTGGCTGCTGAATACTGATAGTGTTTCCCATAATAGCAAAGACTTTGTATTATATTATTTGGGTTATTTTAATGTTTCCTTGGTGGCACATTACAAGATCATATCTGTACAAGCATTAAAATAATAGGTTATCATAACAGAGTTAGGTAAAAACACCAAAGTTTAAGTTTATGGTGATGCTTTTAATCTGGAAAACATATCAAATTTAAATTCTTGGATGCTTTATATGGTTGTCATAAAGGCAAGGTTCACATATTGTAAACGAACAACATAGTTTGAATCACATAGTAGCAGTCATAGTTGGGTAACAGGCTGTTAAATATATATTCATATTAATATTAGAGTTTTAATATGTTTAGTCCACGGTCCCGAGTTAGGCTTTTCTAGGTTGGTTTCCTATATATTGAGGGTTCCCCCTCCATTATAATTACAAGATTTAGTTAAAATAGGGTCCGTTGAAAACGGATTGGATCAGATTGGGTAGTGTGATGTCCAAAGCTTTTCGAGTAATAATCTAATTTTATGAATAAATGCGTATTGTAGTGTCTTACATGTTACAGTTATGAAAAATTGTTGAACTGTTTGACCCGTTTCCTTTTCAGCTATATATTGACTTAGCCCATTGACCAAGTCGGGAAAAATTCGTATAGATCATGTAACTCCTAAGATAAAAATGAAACAAATTAATGAATACCAGGCTGCAACTTTTTATCTTTTAATATCCACAACTTTAACTTTACTTTCTTTCTATAAACTAGGAGAGTAAACAAGCCAAGTCGCTCATGAAATACTCACTAAAAGCTCGCATCGAACCAAGCTTAAATGAGCTTGAGCCTATAGCTTAATTAGTAAACGAGCCCAGGCAAAATTGTAAATTGATTAGGTTGAGTTAAGACCGCCAGAAGAAAACATACCATCTAGTAAACCGAAATTGTTATCCCAGTAAGTCAGTAACGCAAACCTGCCTGCACAATCACCATCTCCACCAGGCAGAAGCTACTGTGGCCGCCACTAGGATATATGAACATATGACTGTGGGCATCATGTGTCTAAATCATCAAGGCTACTTTGAAATTAAAGTCGGTAGGGGAAAAGAGATTAATAAAGATTAAAGATTATTAGCAATGCCCTACAACTCCTGATAGGCCCGTATTATGGTCATCACTAACCCTCTTCTTAGCTTTCTAGTGTCGGGTCAATACAATAATCAAGCATCCTACTTGGGCCACCTAAATCATCCCCAACAAATGAATTACACCACAAAATCATTAAAGGTTGTGATAGTGTTTCTTTATGAAAACAAAACCACCACACACATAACGTGTGCATGTGCACTTAGTATAGGCCTGCAAATCTTTCAAAGTGCTTAACCCAAAAAAACACAAAAAGAAGACTACAAATGCATGCACATGTGATCATATTATATAGAGCGTATAAAAGAACTAAATATCTTCCACTAGTTTATGAAATATGATTATGAAGGTCTAAGTCACAGAATTATAAATACTGATAGTGCTGACCATAATTACAAAGTAATTGTATTTTATGGCTTATTCTAGTGGTTCCTTGGTGGCGCATTTTAGGAACATTACAAAAGGTGTGTACAAGCATTAGGGTACAAGCCAGTAGAATAATAAAAAAAAAAGGTGATGGGATATAATAAGAGAGTTAGGTATAAAGTATAAACACCAGGTTTTAAGCTATAGTGTTGCTTTTAATATGGAAAAAAATCTGATTTCAATTTTTGCATATCTTATAGGGTTGGCATAAAGTTTAGTTCCCATACTGTAAACTAGAAAGTTTTAAGTTAAATAAAAAGAAAAGGTATTCCAGTAGGGCCAATGAATAACTCTAACAAAGCATGTATGACAGGGTTCTTATCAGTACTTCATGTACGATCGGTGATTTATAATAGGGTCAACCATAAACAGGAACCTAAACGGATATAAATTTAACCGGATAAACCTCCCACTAATCTTAATCTCCATACTGACCCATTGATGTCACATATGCCAACATTCAACACAATAATCAAACATCCTACTCAGACCACCGAGTTGTGTCCCAAACAGCACAAAACAAGCATCCTTTTTCTCGATTGTGCTCACCCCAGTTGAGCTGCGCCATAGTGTCATTGACGAATGATGATCATTCTATGAATACCACCATAGGCTGCCCTAAAAGTAAATTGAAACCTGGCCCAGATCTTTTTTCTTCGAGAAAATTATAAATGAAACAATATGTGTGTATACAGGTAATTGGCTGCTAAATTACTGATAGTGCTTCCCATAATAGAAAAGACACTGTATTATATTATTTGGTTTATCTTAATGTTTCCTTGGTGGCACATTACAAGAACATACTTGTACATGCACTACAAGAATCAAGAAAAGGTGATACGTTATATTGTAGTGTCTTACATGTTACAATTATGAAAACTTGTCGACCCATTTGACATGTTTCCTTTTAAGCCAATTGTTTTGATTTAACCTATTGACCAGGCAGGGGAAATTTTATAATCAATCAAGTAGCTCGTATGATAAAAATGAAAAAAATAAAAGAACACTAGGTTGCAACTTTTTATCTTTTTATATCCATAACCTCACTTTCCATAAGCTAGGGTAGTTAATGATCCAAGTCACTCGTGAGTCGTGAGCCTCTTGCGGTTGGCTCACTAAAAGCTCGGATCGAACCCAAGCTTAAACAAGGTAGAGCCTATTAATAAGCTAACTTAAGAAGTGAGCCTGAACAAGCCAATTAATTACATAACTTTTATTTGATATATTAACATACTGACATGATAATAATTATTTATGTATAAAATTATTATAACAATACCTAAATAATATACATAGTATACATCAAGCATTATAATTATAATTATATACAAAAAACTTATATTAACTTATATAAATAAAAATAATAATACGTAAGCCGAGCTCGAGCTCTAGAAATAAAGCTTAATCAAACCAAAGTCGAGCACGCACTCTCGTATTTTAAATGAATAAACGATCATTAACACCCCTACTGTAAACCACGGGTATTACTATACTTCTTCTACAGATGTTAAGTTTTTTTTTTACTTATAACTTCGTAATATTAAAAATAAAAAGATCCAATTACAATAAAGAGGCGGGTAAGCGGGCAACAAGCTGTGCCGCCACCCCCTTTTGAATAGCAAAACCAATCCTACTAAAAATAAAGTTATCGTTCTTCGGCGTCGATGAGTTACTGTGCACGACCCGCTGAACTCTTTTTAGAAACGTAGCAGCATCGGGGGCAAGAGACCCAAATGTGTCAAAAGCAAAAGGAATGAAGGCGTGTTGAGTTCAACTCACTTATTGGTAAATTGAGTGAGTTGAGTTATACTGCCAGGAAAAAACATACCATCAGTTAACCAAAGTTGTAATCCCAGTAACCAGTAAGGAATAACCTGCCTGTACAGCCACCACTACCATCACCTCCACCAGACGGAAGCTACTGTTACTGCCACGTAGATGCATTCCGTCTAGACCAGTGGTCGTGCATATCATGTGTCTAAAACACCAAGGCTACTTAGAAGTAAAAGTCGATTCCCTACAACTACTGATAGGCCATATTATGGTCATCACAAACTCTCTTCTTTGCTTTCTAGTGTCAGGTCAATACAATAATCAAGCATCCTACTTGGACCACCTAAACCCAACAAATGAAATCACCACAAAATCATTAAAGGCCTGATAGTGTTTCTTTACAAAAAAGGAACCACAAAACACATAATATGGGCATGTGCACTTAGTGCAATATGCTAGATAGGCCGGCAAATACCCTAAGTACTTTACCCAAAACATGCACAAAAAGAATACTATAAATGCATGCACATGTGAGCATAATCGCATATTATATAGGGTGTCTAAAAGCAATAAATATCTTCCAGTAGTTTATGTAAGATACAATTAGTCTATAAATATGATTATGAAGGTCTAATCACAGAATAAATAAATATAATTACTAAATACTGATAGTGCTGACCATAATTAAATGGTAATTGTACTTTTTGGCTTATTTTAGTGGTTCCTTGGTGGCGCATTTTGGGAACATTACAAAATGTGTGTACGAGCATTAGGGTTCAAGCCAGCAGGTACAAAGTTGCATATAACATTGGTTCAACATAGAATAAAAAAAAGAGGTAATGATATATAATAAGAGAGTTTGGTATAAAGTATATTAACCAGGTTTTAGGCGATAGTGTTGCTTTTAATATGAAAACAAATCCAATTTCTACTCATTTGCATATCTTATAGGGTGCATAAAGATAAAGTTCCAATATTGTAAACTATATAACTTTAAGTTGAACAGAAAGAAAAAGTATCTCATTAAGGGCCAATGAATAAACTCAACAAAACATGTACGACAGGGTTCCTATCAGTACTTCATGTACCGTCATAGTTACAGACTTCCTTATAACTTAAATAACTGGAGATTAAAAAAATTATTAATGTTGCATTAAGTGCAAACAGCAGTACAAATATCTGCCAGTTGCAAAAGAATAGGTCAAGTTGGCAGGTATTAAAAAATAAACCATAAACAGAAACCTAAAGGGATATAAACTTAAGTGGATAATCCTCCCACTAATCTTGAAGTCCATACTGGCCCATTGATGTCACATGTATTAAAAATTCATGTTGATCTTTTTGAATTAAATAATTTAGAACCTGGAAGCACTTTTTGCCAAATAAATACTTCATCTCCATAATCTCCTATAAACTCGTAAGGCACCAAACTCGTTTCCAAACTTCTTTCTACCTTTCACTTCACACTAAAAGAAAAAAGATGTCACGTCTTCAAATTTCTAACTCACAAGATGAATCGCAATCTCAATATTCTCATCACTGCATCTTAACCATCAAACACAAGAACTCCTACATCTCATCTCTTGTCATTGGTGGGAAGTTGCTATACACAGGTTCTTCCAACAAAGAAATACAGATATTGAAGCGTGATAATTTAAGGTATGAATTTGATCATGAAGATGCGAATACTAATAACATGATGATCACAGGAAAGGGTGCAGTAAAGTCACTAGTAGTTTCTGCTGAAAAAATATATAGTGCCCATCAAGACCACAAAATCCGTGTTTGGAAGGTTGATGAAACCGATGAACAACAAAAGAAGTTAACACAAGTAGCCACACTCCCAACATTTAGCGATCGGACCCTTACGATGCTAGTAGCAAAGAATCATGTACAGGTGACACGACACAAGAAGTCTACATGGGTTCATCATAATGATACCGTATCAGCACTAGCAGTGTCCAGGGATGGTTTGGTCCTATACTCGGTTTCATGGGATAGAACACTAAAGATTTGGAGTACAACCGACTTCAAATGCCTAGAGTCAGTAGCTGACGCACATGATGATGCAATAAATGCAGTAGCATTATCAAGCAAAGGTGATGTTTATACCGGATCGGCCGACAAGAAAATCAAGATTTGGAGAAAATTAAAATCACCAAAAGGTGAGAAACGCTCTTTAATTACTACATTACAGAAACACAAATCTGGGATTAATGCATTGGCACTAAGCACCAATGAGAATGTTTTGTACTCTGGTGCAAGTGATAGATTGATTATGGTTTGGGGAAAAAGTGATGATGATGATGACGACGACATGGCGGTTGTGTGTGCTCTTAAGGGGCATGTTAAGTCTATATTGTGTTTGAGTGTTGTATCAGATTTGTTGTGTAGTGGTTCTGCTGATGAAACCATAAGAATTTGGAGAGGGGTTGAGAAATGCTACTTTTGCTTGGCGGTTTTGGAAGGTCACACAGGTCCGGTTAAGTGTTTGACTTCAGAAACAGATCACAGCCGTTTATCTGATACATCAGCTTCTTATCTTATCTACAGTGGTGGTCTGGATTCTGACATTAAAGTCTGGCAGATTTTGATCCCTCTATTATAAAGGGATTCATTATCACTAATGTATTACTAATGTATTGTATGACATTATATTGCAAGTCATTTGTTTGTCTGGTTTTCATTCACTTTATCATGTTTAACGAATAAGGTTTACGATAACTGTTCTAGAAACACTCCATTACAATGGTAAAATGAATATAATAAAAACATTTACCAATACTATTTAAAAACAATAACTAAAAAAAAGAGCAAGTAGGATCAATGAGCATTTCGGTTATATCTACAGTGGTGACTTTGCTGGTGTACCGGGATCACGGGGATATTTCTTGGGGGTCGAGCCATCTTTCAAACATATGATTGCAGTTCTTTGTCCATATGGGCTGTGTGAATTTACTGGAAAAAAAACAGTAGATGAATGGTTGTCACATAATACCAAATTACATTTATGCTTAACAAATTTAGAACGGACCTTTCAATTAAAGTTTGTCAATTTTAAACTAAGAATTGCTACCTCAATTTGTTAAAAATAGTTACCAATAAATATTATGTAAAAAAGATTGAAGCTTTTAATATAATGAAATTGTTACTTTAAATGGGAAGGCAGCTTTTTTTTATGATGAGACTGTAATTTATTTAGGTCACCATGAATCAGATTACTAAATTACTTCACAAAGGAGGTATACTTTACTTAGCTCATCAACACCCTTTGTGATAAATGTAAAAGAAACACAGGTTTTTCAGATTAATGTTACATACACCTAGATAAGAATACAAAAGCTGGATTGGAATTGAGATGCAAATACCATAGCATGTTTGTAACAAGGAGGCCCCCATCACTCGAATTGCTTTATCAGCTCTTATTACTTCTTCCTGCCATTATTAACCAACTAATATATTAGAAACTATTTAGAACTTACAAGAGAACAAAACTTAAAACAAATACAAAATGAAAAAAAAATGACCATGTACTTCTTTATCATAATAAAAATGACAACTATCATGCCAATAAAATATAGAACATATTTTAGAAGTTTAGCTTTCCACTAGCAGTATGCCTAATAAACTCGATTAAAACAGCTTTCAGCTTTGTGAAGCCTTTCTTATGCTTACCAACTAACCACTTACAAGGAACCATTATAATAAATCCATAAAAAAAATCTTTGGTGTTGGGACACAAATACGCTATTTCCCAAAACTTGTCACTTGGTGCTTTAACTCTACTTATGGTAAAGCGGTGTGCTACAACGAACTTTCAATTGACTTAAAATAAAGCATTCTATTATAGGAAATCCATTCATCACCCTGATCCAGACTAAAGGTATCATTCTAACAAGTTACTAATCACTTTTAATCATAAATATAACATAAAACAGATATTGTGGAGGTTTTCATCATCCACCATAAAGCAAAAAAAGATTGTTTGCTGAAGTGCAACAGTCAATAACATATAAGAGCAGAATACATATATATTAGCTGCTCAAATAACTTGAACTTCAAATAAGATGTACCTCAGGAGAATGGCCTTTCGCTGCAAGAAACAAGCCACCAACACGAACAAGAGGAAGACAGTACTCAGCTGGTTTACAAGAACAAATAAACAGTTCAAACAGAGGCACAAAAACCAGATCATAGAACCACATGAAACATTTGTAGACCGTCTATTATGTGGTGCACTTGTACGTACCTAATATCCTCATTTCTGCAACAGCTCTCGCTACTGCAACATCAAACACTTCTCTGAATTCTAGATTTTGCCCCACGTCCTGCCCTAAAACAACACTTAGAATATTATGCATTTTTGTGTTTTTCCTAGCATGTATATAATCTAACCAAACATAAGACTAAAGTACTAATTCTTTGAACATAATACCATTACTTTAAATTAAACCAACAAATGCTTGATTAATTACAGAAAGGCATACCTCAGCTCTTCCTCTAACAACCTTAACATTGGATAATCCAATCAAGCCAACCACATGTTCTAGGAAAACACATCGCTTATTAATGACTCCAGTAGTGTCAGATTCCAATCTACAGAAGCAATGTGGTAAGCCAAATCACTTTGCAGACATCGAAGAAAAACAAGCCAAAACAACATCTCTGTGACTTAGACTGTAAACGAACCGAACGTTCAGTGAACTGTTCATGAATTGTTCAATGGGAAGTTCATTTATGCCTGTTTGTTTAATAAATGAACGAACATAAACAAGAAATTTCGTTCGATTAACTAAATGAGCGAACACGAAAAGGTGCCATGTCTGTTCAATTATGTTCGTGAACATTAGATGATGTGTTCATTTACGTCCGTTTATGTTGTGTATATTTGTTCATTAAAAGTTTTTAACACTTTTTAATGGCTTTTCTAGACTTATCATATAGATTTAAGCAAAACTACTAACTATAAAACAAAAATATATATCAAAATTACATATGAACACGAATGTCATAACTATCAACACAAACTTGGTAGCCGGACCAAACCGCTGACGCTGTCCATTCTCAGTTAACCAAATAAAAATAAAACATTGCTTGTGTTCATAAGCCGTCCACGAACAAGTTCATATCCTTAATAAACAAACACAAGCAGAAAATCCCATTCGATTAGCCGTTCATGAACCGTTCACTCGTCCGATAAAAGCTTAACGAACGAACACAAACAAGGCCTATTTATATTCTATAACAACAGTTAGAATCAATCACACATTCAATAACATACAAAACATATTATCCACTTTACCAGGACAAGCAATGGCTAATACCAATCCAGGAAGTCCAGCACCACTTCCGACGTCTACAACATTAAGTTTTTCAATCGGAGACTCACTAATCGGTACATACGAGCTTCGAATAGGCGGTATAATTGCTAACGAGTCCTCAATGTGTCTATCCATAACCTCATTCACATCTCTAACCGCAGTGAGATTCATTTTCTACATATAATAACTCAAAACTAATCAAAACATTATAAAACCTAAATTTAATTGCAAAAATTTAGCGTAAATTAGAATAATAAGGATGATAAGAAATATACCTGGTTCCAATCAAGAAGAGTGTCAATGTAGAGGTGAACTTGTTGCTTTTGAAGAGGACTTAGGGTTTCGAAGTGAGAGGCATTGAGAATTGAAGCTTTTGTGGTTGTGGATCGTCTGGTTGGTTTGAGAGTTGTGGTGCACACCAAGTGTTTGATGAAAGTCCCCAGAGAATATGAGACTGGCAATTTGAAGAGTTTGGTACGGTACAGTAGCATTTTGGCGCCGTGAGTTGGTTTTCTGTTTTCCGGCTATTATCTATTTTGAGACAGCCTTTTAAACGCAACACGTTTAAAACCAAAATCGGTTCGATTCGGTTAATAAAAATGAAAACTGGTTTATGATTGATTTTGGTTTGGGTTGAAACCGGTTTCTTTACCAGGTTTCAATCGTTTGTTATTCGGGTTTTTATTGTTTTTGGTTCAAGTCCTGACCGATTTTGGCCAGTTTCGGTTTGGAACTGGTTTCAATGGAGAGAATTACAAATTGTTCCGGAACCTACATCGGTTTCAAACCAGTTTCTATATAATTGGTTTCAAATCGGTTCAGTTTCGGTTTGATTTTCGGGTCGGTTAGATTAACTAGTTCTTATCCCACCTCTCCCCGTTACTACTCGTCGGCCCACCAATCACCAGCTACCTCCTCAGCCGCTGTCGTTGAACCCGTCAAAACTCATAACTGACATACGGTATTATTTCATTTTACTAATGGGATATACACTGATCGGGCAACTTTTATTAAATAATTTGGTTATCTATATGATGATAAGTGGAAAAGATTTAAGGCATCACAAGAAGCGACAAGAAATAATGTGGAACAAGCTTTTGGTGTCTTGAAGTTCGTTGGGTTGTAATATGAGTTTTGTACGAGCATTGCATCCTTCAAAATTTAAAAATATTATTTACACTTCATTATATTACATGATGCGATTTTAAAAGACGACGATGCACCAATGTCTCCGGTACAAAATTGATCTTGCAACCGATGAAGAAGTAATGATAATATTTTTATGAAATTGTGTCTACAACAATGGCATACATGTATTTTAAAAAGAATTTATATACGTTAAAACATAGTTCAAATGGTTTGGATGCATCATTATAATCGCACAAATTATTATCAAACATGGACACCTTAGACACACAGTAGTGATTTTAGAGACATTGTTTTAGTTGGTTTATATGCATTTTTTTAGTTGTTTTGACTTAACAATTTAATGGTTTGGAGTAACACTAATAGTCACATATATCATTCATATGGACCTAAGCACCTTGATCATCGTGATGTTATATGTATTGTTGTTGTTATGACATAATTATAAATACCATAATCTTTTAATAATTAAAAAAAAAAAGACTTAGAGTTATGGACCTATGGTGTATCAATGCTTTTAAATAAAGAGAATATTTGGGCCACCAATATAATGGCATATGAAAAAGATCGAAGAGAGGGTGATGTTACCCCCCAATAAGACAAAAGTGTTGAAATTTCATTTGATGTGTGATTTTACTTACTTTTCTCACTTACTCTCACTTTTTCACTAGGCACTGGATATTGGGTTGGTCATTGGTGAGATGTGCAAAGCAGCAAAAGCCTTATGAAAAAAACCGTTACAGCATATTATATGGATTTCAACCTCAATTACCCAATTCATAATTTCACAAATTTTTGTAGTCTTAGATTTGTTTTCATTTGGTATTCTAGTTTTTATGAAACCTTTTAACTAATTGTTGAAGTTGGTATAGCAATTGATCCCCAATGATCAAATTTATAAGTTATATTATTTACTTGTATTCAAGTCAGGCTTACGAATACCATATCATATTTATATAAAACTAACAGTTTAGTCTTTTAAATTTAAAACTACCAGTTTAGTCTTTTAAATTTAAAATTAAGATGGATACTTGTATTCAGTTTAGTCATTTATAACTTGTTGAATATGTCGTTTATAATTTTATTACTACCCAGTTACATCATGTCAACCCATTTTTACTTGGAAATATGTTCGAATCATTTAGATAATAAAAAAAAGGTTTAATGCATCACATTCTAGTTATATGATTTTACATATGTTCGAGTTAGGTTTGATGTCCTTAACATAAATACGAGTCATGTTTAAGTTTATCATTTTTATATTTCTACCAACACATGATGCAGCCAAGTTAGCACATCTTGTAACATGAGCATAAAATTCCGTTCCCTTCGTATGATGCAGCCAAATTAGCATATCTTGTGGGCTGACACTATTTAATTTCTAACTAACAAAAATAATAAAAAATTACAAATTTGTTCAAATGAAGAGGTCAAATGAAATTTAAAAATGGCAAATGGCCAGGTATGAACTAAGAAGGACTATTAAAAAAGGAGACAATAGAATTAGAAAGGGAAAAATTGAATTGTACAAGTCCATGCTTGGTGGTGTAGCATGCGATGGCACATTGGCACTAAGTGTGACATAAAGTGAAAAAGAACCCCCGAACATTTGTTTTTGTTTTTTAAGCTTTGGGTCTTGTTTCATTTACTCTTGTCTTTGAATCTCTCAAAAGACTTACTTTGAATTACAATGAAAGTTGCAACACTATCTCAAAAGGCCATTTCAATCCAAGAGAATATGAAACAAAAGTGTTAAATTACTTTGATATAAAGAAGTATCCTTATTATCAAACACATTGTAGACACACTCATATCTATGAACGTTTAATATAATTATACACGCACTTGCTACTTACATTATTTATTTTCTGAACCAAACAAAACCTCACCAGAAAGTGAGTAAACTAAAACGAGGAATATTTTGTTGCCCGTTTACTAATATTATTCATTTTTCTTTTAATTTTCAGTCTAAAGTGTTTTCCTTTCAAAAACGCCAACGATTCTCCGACACATAAGGTACACAATTTAAGTGTCTGGTTGATAGATGTGGAGATGAAGAAGTGTAACATACATTATAAGATATAATTTTGATAGTTATGAATATACACTATATATAACAAGTAATCTAAAGATTTATGAATTATATTGTTTTTATCATTCAACATGTAAGATACGGGTTTCTAACCTCGTTAACACCTATATTAGTGTTAGATTGACGGGTACAAGTTTTTAAAATGTTGTTTCAAACAATCGTCTCAGGAATTCTTTCGTATTCATTATAAAAAATCATTTATTTTTTTATATTTTATTTTGGGTTTAAGATTTATGGTTTACAGCCTTCCCCCTTACGCTATATCTTTAAGCGTAAGGGGGAAGGCTGTAAACCATAAATCTTAAACCCAAAATAAAATATCTAAAAAAATAAATGATTGTTTATGAATATGAAAGAATTTTTTGAAAGAGCACACATGCTTGTAAGCTTTGCCTGTCTGTAAACTGACCAATGCTCTAAAGATTCCTTTGTGTGTTTGTTTGTTTTTAATTTATCAAATAAAGTGGATGTTTGTTTATGTCTAAATAGGCAAATATTCTTTGATCTTCTTTAGCAAACCCCAATAAAGCTCACAACTTACAACCACAGATTAAACAAATTGTCTTCTCCACATATACAGTCCATAAACAGCCTTTTTTCTGTTGCCTAAAATAGAATAATTATAATGCTTCTTTTTAATATAATAATTATTACACTATCATAACCATTTGGAGTCCTAATTTCAATAGGAATCATTCAAAATGTACTTTCAAGGTATCATTGTAATTCATCATTATGCATGTATAACCTACAAACAATTTGTGCCTTTTTTACCTGATGTTCTGATTTTATGATTTCTAGAGTTTTTTGTTCAAAGATTTCGCTGACTACCGGCTCAAAGCTATATATAAACGATGATTATTTTTATTTTAATGTGTTGTTCTGAACGATGAGTACATTAGTGTGTTGATGTTGCTATTACATTTGTGTAATGCATGTTTTTTAATAATTAGATTCTTGTTGAATAATGTTTGCACTCGACCAGAAAACTAAGTTCTAGTTTTGATCTTGTTAATGGTATTTAAGTGTGCTTATTGTGATGAGCTACAAACTATTTTCTTTGTTTAACCTACACGGGTTTATGGCCTAGTTTTTATAATAAATGAAAATTTTATTGGGACTTCCGTGCGCTATGGACAATAGTCTAGTTCGGAATGTATATATATATGTGTGTGTATGTATGTTAGTCATTAGATAACAAATAATTAAGTTTAAAAATGAATTATTTCATTGGAGGAAGATTGTTTTTTTTAAGATTTAATATCTAATAATTATATAACATCTTATAAACTTATTAAATTAGTCATTCACCTAATAATCTGAGCATTTACTTACTTTGATGCATATGTTTGTTAATCAGAACGCACTTGATTAATTTTTACCCTACTTTAGGATGTTGTATTCCTTTAGTCATATACAAATATTATGTTACAAAAGTTGATATTTATCCACACATACAATTACAAATATATATAGACATACAGGAGAGTATGAGCATCCAATATTAGATCTTTAGTCATGATTTCAAACAACAATCTTCATGACTTCCTCCTCCACCCCTCTTCTCCATCTTCCGTCACGAATACGATCAATCTCCACCACCACCATCACCGTCGTAATCATTACCCCTTTGATCTAACTTTGCTTATCACCACCAACCCAAATATAAGCACACACAAGAAACAAATGAGCATCATCCTCAAACTTGAAGCTCAACGTCTTCAAAGCTAACACGAGTACACAACGTATGTTTTATTTATGGAGGAATTAAGCCGCTCGGTCCGATTCATGTTTGTTAGATCAAGCATCAAGCTTTTATAAGCTTTAAGCTTCATTTCATTCATGATTTATAGGTTTTAGTTCTAGGGTTATTATGTGTTTGTGATGTACGTGTGTGTGTGTGTGTGTGTGTGTTTGTTGTTTTTTTCTTCATGATGAACCTTAAAGTTCTTTATGTTTTGCTTGTTAATCTTGTGTTCCAAGTGTGTTAACATGTAAACGAAGAAGAACATGTTGTTAAGACTGTTGTGTTTCTATATATATATATATATATTAAAGTTACATTATCGTCTCATGAGTGCTAGTTTTGTACTTTTGTTGTCAAGAATGTTTGTTACTGTTCTTGGATATTAATTGTTTAATTCTATGAATAATTGAGTGGGTCGTTTCTAGTTTCTAGTGTAGTATAATATTCTTTGTATCGTCTTGTTATTTATCCCAGACAAACAAATAAACATTAAATCATTAGATAATATATTGAATTAGTCAATTTTTTGTTCGATTTTCCTTTTCATATGTTTGTAAGAACTAAGAATCCAACAGCATTTAGTTCATTCTATGAATTATATTAGTGGTCTTGTGTTTATTGTAATATGAATATTTTATTAATATAAATAAATTTAGATGAGTTCAACTAAATTAAATAAAATTTAAACCAACCAGATTTACATTAATATATAAACAAAATTAACTCTCATACATCAGCTATGAGAAAATACTTGCTGATGGCTAGTTTTTATGAAACCAAATTTAGAAACACATGCATCCACCAACAAAGAAGATAGCCCAATTTCTACTTTAAAATGGCCTATGGGGTTCTCTTGTCGGACTATCAGCTTAATATATGGCTTTAGTATTAGAAACATTTCTTTATTAAAAATGAAAACGATAACTTTTAACAAAGATATCTTATATACCATAAAACTTATGCGCTGGTCACCTTTGGCTTCGATAACACCAACACCGGTTAGCGGCATTAGCCTCATCTCTAAGATGAACAATTGAACACCCCCTTGAGAGAGGGCTTTCTTTGTAACAATCATGCAACGTGAGAATGATCAATACGGGGAGTGAGTTAAAGCAGACGAATAAGTGAATTAATGCATTATTTTTTTCATTGCTTGAATTGTCTTTGTATATCTTTGTAGAGGTAGGGTATCAAACTCACCCACCAGTAAATAAAATCCTCCGATGACCATTATGTCATGCGCCATACGTATGTCTTGGCGCTAGATGTTATGTCTCCAAGCGCCAGGGAATCATTCCCTGACATCTCGGGAATGGGAGTGCCAAAGATCTTCATAAGCATAGTGGCAAAAGGGGATATTGTAGAAAGAGATAATTGGTATAATTTGCTTGCTTCTCATTATCACCAAACCAGTTCCATATATACACAGGAAATCCCTTTTAATTAGGGATGAAATCAACTAACAATATTATCTATATTTAACCGATATACATGCCAACTATACAATATCTATTAGACCCCCGCAGTCGGAGCTGGAGGTTCACGAAGGCTGAGACTGGCACGAAAATCTTCAAATAGGGCTTTAGGAAGGCCTTTCGTAAATATGTCAGCAATCTGGTAACGGGATGGAACGTGAAGAACGCGCACGAGACCTCGTTGAACTTGTTCACGAACAAAGTGGATGTCAAGCTCAATGTGTTTAGTTCGTTGGTGCTGGACTGGGTTACCGGATATGTAAATGGAGCTTAAGTTATCACAATACACCAATGAAGCATGAGTGAGTGGCCGATTAAGTTCCAGAAGAAGGTTTCGAATCCAACAAATTTCTGCAACAACATTTGCAATACCTCGGTATTCGGCTTCCGCGCTTGAACGTGAGATGGTTGATTGGCGTTTCGAGGACCAAGCTAGCAAGTTGTTGCCAAAGTATACGAAGTAGCCCGACGTGGATCGACGAGTGTCGGGACACCCCGCCCAATTGGCATCAGTGTAGGCACGTAACGAGGTCGAGGTCATCGGTCCAAGAGTAAGTCCAAGATGAGAGGTGCCCCGAATGTATCGTATGATACGTTTTAAACTATCCTAGTGCGGAAGGCGCGGGGAATGCATGTGCATGCAAACCTGTTGGACCGCGTACGAGATGTCGGGTCTTGTAAAGGTGAGATACTAGAGGGCTCCGGCCAAGCTTCTATAAAGGGACGGGTCCTCGAATTCGGGGCCATCTGAAGGAAGCTTTCCTTTAGTGTCAACCGGAGTTGCAACGGGTTTGCAAGAGGTCATGCCGGCTCGATTTATTATGTCTTGCGCGCAATTCTTTTGTGAGAGGAACATTTCGTTACCCGTTCGTTTTACATATATCCCCAAGAAATAGCTCAACGGTCCTAAATCTTTCATTGCGAATTCGGAGCTTAAACGGTCCATCAGATTACCAGATTGCTGACATATTTACGAAAGGCCTTCCTAAAGCCCTATTTGAAGATTTTCGTGCCAGTCTCAGCCTTCGTGAACCTCCAGCTTCGACTGCGGGGGTCTAATAGATACCATGTAGAAAGAGATAATTGGTATAATTTGCTTGCTTCTCATTATCTCCAAACCGGTTCCATATATACACAGGAAATCCCATTTAATTAGGGATGAAATCAACTAACAATATTATCTATATTTAACCGATATACATGCCAACTATACAATATCTATTAGATATAATCATCGAAAAGAACACCCACTCGATGATGGTTTGACAGCACACAGTCAATAGTACTACAAAGTACAACATGTCAACATCAGTCGGCTATACTGCCCACCAACTATCCTTAGCACACGTCTAAGGATCCTGATTGGTGGATGGCCCAACGTGACAGATTGGCAGGTGGCCATACCCTATCTCTACAACCTTGGGATTGTAGTGATCACACAACTTGTGATCTCCCTGTGAAAATTTATAAACTCACTCTCTAGAAAACGAGGACAATTGATTCCACCAGCAATAAAAAGTTGATTGACCGAATGATTAAGGAGCCCCTAGTTATGTTAATGTTTGTTGGATTAGATATTCATACCACTTTTCATGTATCATGTTAGCAAATGCAATTTCATGTACTTATAACTTATTTAATTATCTATTAAAATAAGAGAAGACATTGAATTGAAAGCATGTAAAAGACATATGGCAAACTCCTCGCCACTTGTTAACACATCAGCTTGCACCAAGTGTTGTAGAGGTTACAAGCTAGCGTGTGACAACTAGCCTTGTACTTATCCATAACCAAACCTATTACAACTTACAAACACAACTACTTCAATAGTTGTAGTTGTTTTGGAAATTGCTTTTGCTTTTCCCAAAACGCGGAGTGGGTTATTCTTTGGTTCTAAACCGTACTAATAATACCAAGCTTCATACTTTTCGAAGGGTTACCAACACCTTTCGTATGATCATGAATCGCTAATACAATCATATTCTCAAAAATTGGGATTGCTCTAATACATACCCAGTATATGCTCGTTATATACCAAAACCACACGCCCTTTTGTGACTATAGGAGATTGCTACTAACACGAGTACGAAAATATTCAAAGATTAGTAAAGATAATTGTTTTGTCTCTTACAAGTCTATTTACAAAATCATTAATCAGGATTCACAGAATTCATCTATGAGTTCAAATCGAGCCGGAGGTTTCACCAGAAGTAGCCTCTCTACCCCTACGAGGTAGAGGTAAGGTTGTCTACATCTTACCCTCCTCAGACCCTACCATATTTTTGCTATTGGTGGGATATACTGAGTACGATGATGATGATCTATGAGTTCAGCAATTGTTGTGTAGTTTCTTGACATAAGTGGAGTTATAGACGTTTTAGACTATCACTTATAGAACGTACAACTAACAATAACCGTATTAATATGATGAGAAATCACATTAGAGGTTTTTTTAATCTCTCGTACGAGATAGCTAAATAACAGTGTTATAAATTCGAACATTTTTTTCCTAAACTAATCTCAATAAAATCTATGTTTAACAAACATTTAGGCTATGCGTAGTGGAGGGGCTACAATTGAGAACGAATTGCGCTGTGTGGCGCCCAGTCAGCAAGGGGTAAGAATTTGTTTTTGAGGTGCAATGGTGTAAGGGCTACAACTTGTAATATAATATATATATATATATATATATATATATATATATATATAATTATATATATATATAGTTCATTTCAGAAATTTTTTTAGAACGAGAAGTGCGAGAAATAAATTTAACCAATCACATTTTTTTTATTTCTTTATCATTTATTTTATTACAAGGGTATATTAGTAAAAAACGATTTTTTATATTTTTGGTAAGAAACAACTAATTGGAGAAGGTTACGGATTACTTTTTTTTATATATATAACTTATCACCTTTTTCAAATTATGTTTCGAATTTTGATATATATATATAGCCTATGTACAACCAAATTCTAGCAAACACCTTTTATGGATCATCCATTTAAACACAAATATTTTAATTCAAACTGTGTAACTTAATCCACAATAACAAGATATTTAATAATCATATATCCATTTCGTTTTATTCTATTTGTCGAATTCGATTGAAACTTTCACTATACTATAATTTAATGCATATTATTCCATCCGGTTCTTCATTAAAATTCACAACATGTTATATATTAACAGTGCACATTATAACCATGTACAATAATTGTAAGTTCAATCATAATCTAGGTGCTTGAATTATAAAAACTTGTTTAACCAACTAAAGAAAAAAAATTGGTGCATGTTAATTAAATTCACTACACACATTTTACAAAATACAAATTTAGATTCATGCATGTTGTGTAGGAGTATTTCGAATTGTGTATGTTTAAATTTTATCACGTGTAGGTTCATATATGTACTATGTAGGTAGTATTTCGAATTGTGTATATATAAATTTTATCGTATGTAGGATTATTTATGTACTATGTACGTGGTATTTTTTATTTTTTATGTGTAAATTTTATCGTGTGTAGATTCACACACACACACACATATATATATATATATATTGTGTAGGTGGTATTTCGAATTATGTATGGGTAAATTTTATCGTCTGTAGGTTCATATATATATATATATATATATTGTGTAGGTAGTTTATAAATTTGTGTATGTATAATGTTTATTATGTGTAGGATCATTTATGTAATGTATTTTAAGTATTTGTAACACATTGAGTAAAGCCTACACAATTTACAAGAAGAAAATTCCTTCACGACATATACCACAAAGCATAACCTACATTGTAAAAATCGTTACACATTATCAAGGAAATCCATACACAAAAACTCCACGTATGCTTTTATAATATAATAACTTACACATTAAATAAGAAACACATGCATATTACTTACCTAAGAAAACATAACATTCTGGTAACCTTGGAACTGCTACACGTTATAAACCAAACAAGAAAATATTTTCAACACCTACACTTAAAAAAAGAAAAAATAAAAAAGAAAAAGAAACTAGTTGAATTTCAACGGTTTCATGGTTGTTGACAAGGCATAAAAGGGGGAATCTCATAAATTCTATATTATTCATATTTTTGGCGTTACACTTCTACCCTTTTATTATAAATGAGGATGTCAAAATGTACATAAAATTACAAAAGTGTCATTTTCTATTTTCCACCATTGATTACTCCAGATCAATGGTTAAGATATATTTCTCGCACTTCTCGCATGATCCATCCCCTATATATATATATATATATATATATATGTATGTATGTATATATATATGTATGTATGTATATATATATGTATGTATGTATGTATGTATATATGTATGTATATATGTATGTATGTATGTATATATAACACACACACATCCATACATGCCGGCCCCACCACCCTAAACTTCGCCCCTTCTTCCAGGCGAGGAGAAGACCTCGCCCCCGCCCCTTTTCACCCAAAAATCGCCCAGGGGGCGGTGTTCGCGCTCCTTCGCGCCCAAAATCGCCCAAATTGTAGCCCCACTACACATGGCCTTAGAAAACAAGTTTGTTTTAGTGTAAAAACAAGATGCTTTAGTTTGTAGTGAAGCCTAAGTATCAGATCTCAATGATGCATGCCGGGTTTGGCAATGAACCACCTTGTCTTTCTTCAGCTGCACGTACGCATTCTTTGCTTCAGAGTTTTAACATTCCATATCACATTTAAGTATTCTTAATAGCCTCGGTTCTTTAATAGCACTTCTTTGATTGTAAACTTGATGGATATTAGTATACGAGGAATGGACTTTCGAGATGTCACGAAACATAGTATACAAGTTGCAGAGTAATACAACTAATAGCTCATTTAAGAGCAATACTTATAATAAGACTATGACCATTATGCCTCTTATTTATTCATTTTAATTAAATTTAAATTAACCATTAGCTCACGAGTTACTCAGCTCATGCCCATGTACACTCCTACGAATCACGGTTCATTATCCGAGAGTGTTGGTATAACCGTATAAGTCAATAAGTCATGATGGCCAGGTGATCATGAATACCAAAGGCAAACAATTCCCTAAGAAGAACAAACTATACTTGTTTCACATGCGTAAGGAAAAAGAACCCTTTTAATTTAAGTCTCATAGCTATACCTGGCAGGTCGGGCCGGGTAACATGTCATACCGGGATTGGGTCAAAACTAGCTAATTTAAAGAAAGTTCAACTTGCTTGGGGTCACAAATATGAAATGACAAAAAAAGTAAAAAAAAAAACTAATAAAAAATTGTGATATAAACTATCAAATTTCTGAAAAGTGTTACAAAAATCAATATAACATCATCAAAATTCATGAGAACCAAAACAAAACAAAACAAAACAACCAGCAGCAGCAAACTGATATGATCAAGTCAAACAAGATTCAAAAGTAGCATTTAAAGAAATTATGGCAGCAGCCTAAGATAAACTGTAACCCAAAACAACCCATGAGGCCATGACAGTATTAAAAAAATGTCCAACTTTAGACCGTCGAGGCAGGTATACTCGTAGCAGCATAACGATTAATCAAGGCATTCTTGGGCAACAATCTATACTACAGATTTTCATGAAAATTATCCTCACATTAATTATGTAAAGTGTAAAGGTCCAGGTTATTCAAACAACAAAGATGTATCTAATTGTGCTTTGGTTGTTAACAAAAATAATAATAATACCGCTTCCAAGACTACATAAAAGAAACAGCGAACTCAACAATAATCAATAATCATGTCCGAATAATACTACATTTACAGATCATGTGATACTGAAAGGATGACAAAAAAAAATCTGAAAATTTTCTTGTTGAATTCATTATACTATGTTGTTAAGCACTGAAACAATTAATAGGTTTCCTTCATAGGTAACTGCAGGATTGTATCAAACAGAAGGCAACGGACACACACTGACACGTATAAGCTAATTTCAAAACGTATACTGTGAGCCGAAAACAGTTATTATAGATTTCATACCCTGCAAAACATCCGACTTCTGTAGCCACTTCATTTGTGTCTTCTACTTCTTGATTCTATGGTATTAATAGAGTAAGCATACCAGTAATGATAATAATAATAATAATAACAATAATAATAATAATAATAATATTAATAATAATAATAATAATATCATGTAATCCCATGAACAAAGATCAGTTTGCTAAACCTTAAATATCAACACAAAACGGATCATAATTGCATCATATAATCACAAAAAGATAAAAACAAAAAATCTTGATGCCAGAACATAACCGAAAACACCAAATAGTGGATAGCTAAATCCATGATAATATATAACTTTTTCAATAAGGTTTAAAAACAGAAAAGACAAACACTCTGCTCGTGTTAAAGGGCGTATACTTTGCTTGTATGGTTCAAAAGCCTTCTGTCTTAGGTCTTCCCTTTGCAATGTAGCGTTCACCTTTGTCATAAACCGCAAATTCTGGTTGATCAAGCAGAAGTAATGTTTCCATGTAGAAATGCACAGAAAATAAATCGTGTGCACCTCTTGCACTAATCCCAAGTTCACTAAAGCGCTTTGAATTGGGTTCATAAACAAAAAGCGACGATGAAACATAAATCCGATCTGGATCAAAAGGATCTTCCATGATTTGAACTATAGGTTCACCGCTCTTCCTAAATTCCCGTACGCGTAGTATTTTTGCATGCGGTGCGTGAATAGTGAATAGCTTTGCAAACGAGTTTGATACACCGCCATCCATCATCCATACAACAACATTAGTCATTTCATCATTATGTTCCAACAAAACAAGAGACTTCCTTAGACTAGAGAACCACAAATTATCCCTAGACTTGTGAACTAAACTATTCGGAAAAGTTATTTCTCTAAATTCTTCACTCACCATATCAAATGAAATAATCAAATTATACTTATACATAAATCCATCGTTAATAGTACTCCTATTAGTAGCAAGCCAGTAAAAAACCCCATCTATACCGTGCCCATAACCAAACTTAATTGATTTACGAGGGAGATTGCCACGGGGACTTCTCCAAACTCGTGTGCTTAACGTAAAAACCTCAACTTGCCAAGGGATGCAACTTATACTTTCCGTACGGTTCCACGTAGCAATTTGTGTAACCTTGACAATCTTAATGTCTACAGTCTCAGGACAAACCCCAAAACCTAAATGAGTAAAATATATCCTTTCCTTGGGATCGGCCACATTAGGCACAACAACAACAACAGCTTTTCTAATAGAAATATTCCAAAGAATAGCCGTGTCTGCTACATTAATGCCATTGCGAGTGTCACGATACTCATAAAAACACACCAAGCCATGAGAGCTGCCGATTATGTTGTAACACTTGTGCGTGCTAACCAACGGATGAATAATAGAATCTATGCGGAAAGAGAAGCCAACGCCATCAACAAGTGAGACATGTTGGGTAGGCATATGCTGGGTCTTCCAGCACGAGTAGATGAGTGTGTGGGGAGCTATAATGAGCAATAAAATGAGAGCTATCGATAAGAGACTTCCATACTTTGGAGACTGATCGGAACTGAATTAATGGTTTCATAGGAAGCATTTTCAGGATTTCTTCTTGGACTTCCAAAGGCATGTTGTCTGACATTTTGATTTTGATTACTGCTCTGCTTGCTAGGGTTTTTGTATAAGGAACATTTTCTACACTGTTGGTTAAACGACACCATATATATAGGTACAGGCTAAGCTATCAATATCGGTGATATATAGGTGCTATATCACCGATATATCGGTTCTCGGTCCCCCGGCAGCGTACCGGTCCAAAATATTGGTTTCAATATCGGAGCCGATATTATCGCCGATAAGTACTGATATATCGGCGATATTTTACTTTGTGTGTATCGGCCATATCACCGATATATCGGTTGGGCCTGTTATGAGTGCTTTTAAAGCCCACATATATTATGTTAAGTTATTAACCCCTAAAATCTTAAATATGAAGACACAACCCAGCTCACCTAAAATCCTAAATATGGTGTATGTATGATTCTCGTGCACAATAAGCCTAGTCACCACACCTTTTAATCTAAAACATTGTGTTACGTATATTATTTTCTAAGAATATTAGTTAGTATTCAGTATTGATACGTGTATATTCACTTTTGAAGTTTTGATTTTACTATTAAGTATTAATATTATGAATGTTTTAATGTGTGATATATATATATATAACCGATATATCACCGTGAAAATCGATATCTCATGTGTCGGTCCTTGACCGATATCCGATATTTTTCCGCATTAACTGCTTCGTACAGGTCTGATCTAAACTTGTTTCTTGTTTATATGATACTCTGGTATATTTTATTGGGCTACTTTATATTATTATATTTTATTTTTTTTAACGACGGATGGCAACGGGTCATACTACTACCTGTTTGTAAAATCGTGTCATATAGCCGGTCCATTACTCGTCAGGTATCAGGTATATTCGTTGGATTTTTAAATACATTTTTATATTATATAATTCTTTTATAACTTTTATTCATACAACTATTACAAATTAAAATATATTACACTATATAATATATATAAGCGTTACAATATTTAAATAAATAATATCGTTATAATTTTTATATATTTTTTTATACATATGCTTCACAATCTACAAAATACACAGATTTTTTCGGCTATAAGGTTCCTGTAAACGGGTAGGCGCTTTCGAGTAATCGGGCCGGGTATCATCTAATCCCATAGCCGGCCCATACCCATCGGGTTTTGGGTATGCCGGTTCCATTTGTTTCGGGTTCGTGTATACCTGTCGGGCTCGGACTTTTTTGCCATCCTTACAACAAACGAAATAATTTCATTACGTAAACCAAATTGATACAAGCAAGATACTAGCGACAATATAAACACCCAACACTCAAACATTACCATCCTTCTGCGCTGAAATTGAAGTCCCTCCAACTCTCCCACATTAGGCACAAATTCTTTGACCTACTACTCACCCACAAGAAACTTAACGCTTTAATCTCACTAATCACATTATTAATATTAACTGGCTTCCTTGCAATACCAAGAAACAATATTGTCCTCCGTAAACACCAAACTGTTGTGAGACACACCGCAATATGAAATGCATTCGCTTTCCGGGAAGATAACGATGGCAACTTATGCAACTCCAACAAATCTCTAGTCAAAAAAGCATAAACTTGGGGTACCTTACACCATGTAGTAGTGACCCTCCAATTTGATTGTGAAAATTGACATGACGCCACCAAATGTTCCACCAACTCAACCTCTTTACAAGTTGGACATACAACTGATCGAATACTTCGCTTAGCCAACGACAATAGAACCGGAATCCGCTCCTTTTATTAGCATGAGAGTTATTACTTGCTTGCAAATGCTATTATTTGTAACTAAATTATAACAAAAAAAAACACAAAAAAACAATTTACTTAAAATGCATGTTCGGTGTTGTGTTTTAAAATTTTGGGATCGGATCATTTTCAAATGCTTCATGACTTCTTGGTATCATGTAGTGGACCATGAAAAGGCTTACACGACGTTTTTTTTTTCATGTTGTTCTTGTTGTTGACCTCTGCTTATTATGTGCGCATATTATATATATATATATATATATATATATATATATGTGTGTGTGTGTGTGTGGGGGGGGGGGGGGGGTTCAGGAGTCAAAAATGAAATTGCAATAATTCAGACGTTATTTTAATAATTTCGTTAAAATAACGTTAAAAATGGTGGAATGTTAATCATACATCATGTGGTGGCGTTGATAGTCGAAAGACAATGGTACATGCACCAATCGACCAGTGTCCCAATGGTTTAGTGTTATGCTCCTTATGTCTAAGGCTTGATGTAAAACTGCTACCGAGTCAGGGGTTTCACCGAAACTAGCATTTCTATTCCTACGAATTAGAGGTAAAGTTGTCTACAACTTACTCTCCTCTGACTCACCATAATTTTGCTATTAGTGCGATTTACTGTGTACAATAATGATGATTCGTTCTTGTCGTCATGGAAAGTTGTGTGACTTTTATGTTCAACGTGTGGCTTTATAATTAGGAAATCAGTGATCAAACAAATAAAACAACAAAAAAAAGCTAGTTTATTTTATTCACAAATTAAATAAAACTAAATCGTGACTAATATTTAAAACTAAACCTATAATAATTAATAAACCTACCATAGTCCTTTATAGTAAAAACCATATCATACATGATGGTGAAATAAAACCCGGGACACATATGTAGATTCATTTTAAGTGCAATATATTTTTTTCATCGTTTTATGTATTATTTACTCTTTAAAAAATTTTAATCCACGTTATCAAAAACTTTCTTCTACATCTATTAGGCTATGCGTAGTGGAGGAGCTACAAATTAAGTGAATTCTGACACGTGGCGTCCAGTTAGCAAAGGGTAAGAATTTGTTTTTGGAGTGTAATGGTATTGTTGGCTGATATACATATATATATATATATATATATATACACACACATATACATACTACACGCAAACATATATAATAATAATATTTAATATATATATATATACACTGCACACACAAACATTATCGCCCAACAAAAAAACTTATAGCCCCTCCACATTTCGTCCCCAAAATCGCCCAGGAAACGATGTTGTAGTCCCAATTCGCCAAAATCCATCGCCCACTACGGGTTGCCTTACCGAAGCAGGGGCAAGCCCACAATGGAGGCACTTGCCCTTCATAAAAATTTATTGTATCGTTATTATACAACAAAAAACTCGATCGACCTCATAAAATTTTGATAGCCAAAATATTCAAATCTAGAGCAACAGATACATTTTCTAAAGCTTCAAGTACATGTAACTAACTAAATCTTTACTCTAAATTAACTATTTCCGTTGTAAAGTCTACCGTTAACATCTTCATCTCAAAGAGAACCAATCCATGACATCATCCGTCACACGACGGCAAGTCATCGCCACGCGCTCATCGGACACCAAAGACGACTTACACAAAGGACATTTAAACTTTAACTGATCAAGCCATCCATCAAAGCACTCCTTATGAAACACATGTTGGCATGCCAACTTTCTCACATGTTTACCATCAACAAAACTATTCAAACACACTATACATCCAGAACTCATTGTATCTGGACCGTGTGTTATCATACTGTACTTGTATGAAAACACACGGTTCAGATTGAGCTGATCAGCTAGGAGAATAAGTCCAGCTAAACCTGACCCGATGACGTCATGATCAACCTCATCATATTGGGAGTTACTAGAGATGTGTAACGTGTGAAGGAAGGTGAAGGTGAGTGAGCGAAGATAATATACGCCTTTGGCGATGGTTGCGAGTAGGAAAATGGGGAGAGAGTTGGATGAAACGTCGGTGAGGTGATTTTGTAAACCCATGAATGAGTTCGAGGGTGTATGAATTAAGTTTGGTTATGATAATAATAGGAAGTGTGCGTTGGTTATATTATATAGGACTCGTTTGAATAGAGAGTTTGAAAATAAACCTAACGAGTGGGAGGGTCTTCGCTTTCACTTGTGGGGGGGCCACATACATGTGATTGTGACATTCCATGTTTTTGTTTTGTATTATTATTTTGGCCTAACTTATTAATATAATCTATCTATTTTTATCTATTTTTTTAATAATTGAAAAAATAAAAAGTTAGTTAGATTGAATTGGTTACTTTTTTTTTTCAATCAATTGACAATGTCATTGAAAATTGAGTTCATAAGTATTGTTTATTAATGTTAGTTGTGTGTTTAAAGGTAAACTTGTAAATTGGGTGAAAGTTGACATTTATAATAGGACAAACAGAAAAGAAAATATGAACATTTATTAATGAGACAAACGAGTATTTTGTTAGTTAGTTCCCCTAAGTTTGTTTTATATATAAAAATGAGTTTTTATTACTTGTTTTGATGTTGTGTAACTTTTTAATAAAATGTTAACTTCTTAGTGAAGAAAAAGTTTAATGGGTACATAACCAAGTTAATAAGTTTTCAACACATTTCTCTTTGTTTGAAAACGTACTGGATGTATTAGACTCATGGTTTACTTCACGTTATCTATTATGGACTTAAACATCATTACACATGGTGAGGAAGGGGGCACCAAGGCGCCATGCTTATGGGTGTGATGGTTTGGGATGTCGGGTTACTTTTTTTCTCGAATCAATAATCATGTTTCTTTCTTATTTTTACATAAAGAAAAATATTTAAAAACAATTGGATTTTTATAGTAGTTATTATGTAGATATAAGGGAAAAGTTAGTCCCTATGTCTATGTGATAGTGACGTGTTTTATACTTTTTAGGTAAACCGTTACATATAGTGATACAAATTTCAAATAAAAGAAAAAAATATATTGTTCAGCTTAAGACTTTTATAATATATGCTTGGGGTAAAATAATATGTGGTTAAGAAATGGTCAATTAACCCAAGTTGGGATGAATGTGTTAGGGGTCCTTATCTTTTGTGGGCATACAAGCTTTTCGGTCTTTATAATATCTGGATCCATGTCAAAATGTGTTAGGGATGAATGTGTTAGGGGTCCTTATCTTTTGTACCCATGTCAAAATTCAACATTTTGTGTCATTATAATATCTGGATCCAGATAGGGAATTAAATGAAGAATAAATAAAAACAAATGTAGGTTTTTGTCACAACTAAGAAATAGCTAGCAAAACATCACATTTATTAGCTTGTACTATTTATGATAGAAGTGGGGTTAATGTTAAAGAGTGGTCATCTTTATGAGGGAAGATTTGAAGAGAATGCTTTAAGATAAATGGATACACAATTTGGACGGAGAGGATTTGGCGGTTAGTGTTGCTCGAAAGCACATCGATAATGATCAGGTGGGTTGTTTGCTACGAGAAAAACTTATTTCTCCCTAGAAAACATTTTGGCTTAAAGAATTATTCTTAATGGCATAACTACGAGATTAAGTCTGGTTGATAAAGGAGTTGAGTTTCGATTTGTGTTAATTATGTTGAATCTACTAGTCATGTTTTTGTTGATTATGAGGTGGTGTCCAAGTCGTGGCCGGTGATAGATAGATGGACCGATGTGTACTTCATTTAAGTTCGATTTTGTTTTCTTGGATGAATATAAGTGAAATGAAGAAAAATAGATGCCTTCTAAGTGAAATCAAGTGAAAGTCAAGTGTGAATTTATGTTGGTGAGATTATCATTGGTTAAATTTATACTAAGTACTATTATCAGCCAATAAGATATAATTTAGGTTCTTAATTAATATCAAATTTAATCTGTATAAAACACATAGACGGATAGGTATCTTACGTTGCCATTGCAACCTTTGAGATATTGACGAATACTAGAGTAACACTAACAAGTATAGAATTACCAGGGTAGCAAGTATACAAATACAAAACTCAAAATTCAATATGTTTTTGTTAACATTTAGTATCGTATTATCATTTTAAAACCAATCAAACATACATGGATATGTATGTTATACACTAATATATAAATATTTACACAAACATAATATTTGGCTTTCAAGTCAATAAATGTAACCATTAACACACAAGCAAAACTATTCCTAAATTTACCTAACCTGTTTATTATAGGATTTGAACCATTGACCTTCAAATAAAAAAAGTATCTATTACATACCCGAATATCATTGAGTTTGGCTTATACATTTTTACATAGCTTGGAAAATAATCTTACTATACTATTAAAATACAAGATATCCATATGGCCTTCAACTAAAATGTCTACATAGGCTTCCAAGTCATCCGGTTTTCATCTATAGAATTGCCACATAATTTACTAATTAATGTATTCTAGAATTATAATCTCGATAATTAATGTTTTCTATAATCATAACTAGCTATTTTCTTTCAAATGATTCAAAAACCGATTTTGACCATAATTAATTATTTTTAACTGATCGTGTGTTCTTTTTTTAGCATGACTATTATTTTAGCAATTCAATTATTTGTATATTAATACTTCTAATTCCACCATTTAGACATATTTTTTCTACATCTTGTGGTTTTGCAGAGAACACGATAAATAATTCTTATGATATCCACATATATACGACGTTTGAAATATTTTCCACCAGTGTGTAACACGGGCAATATCCTATAAAACAATATATAAAAGCTTGTGGTTTTTGTGGCTGGTTCATGCATTTAATATAAAATGAAAGGTTCATGTTGTATCCTACGATAGAATTATAGGTAGGCAGAAGAATATCACAAAACATAATGGTCAAGTCGTGTTAATTTAATTAGTATTTAATATATTAACTACTACTCCCTACTTTCTTCACTTAATAAATACCAAAATTGGGTTCCACATATGTAGATCTTGTTTCGATGTTTCCACAATTCCACTAGACTTAGGTCGGTGTACATTTCTTCGATTTGGATAGAATAGTCACAATTAAACATGTCGGTTTTGAACGGGTCAAATAAAACCAGTAAAAGTTGGAAGTAAAATCAGTTAAAACAAGTGATTTTTTTTGTTTTACCTGGACGATCTGTAGAACAATCACATCCCACTTACGCATTTTTTTAGTGTAATTATGGGTTGTTTGGTCATAAGTAAACTACACTTGGTTTATTTAAAATACATTTTTCAACGGTTCATCTAGTATGTTAATAAGTAAAGTTTAAAAACATGTTGACTGATTAAAAAATAAATTAATTAGACTTATTAATGGCTTAGCGTCTCATCATAAGGTGGCATAAATGATAAAAAAGATTAAATTTTATAAACTAAAATAATGATGGTTCATTCGAATTATCGATTCCTAGAAAACGACCAAAAAAAATAGTACTTGTCACAAGAATCTTGGACATTGTCATAGTTGATTATCTAATTAATAAATTAGTGAAACCGATGGTTTTGGACGGTGGACAAAAAAAAAAGAGATTTTCCCTTGATTCTCTCCTAATTATACACAACTTGAAACAATTATTAAACATCAATAATTTATTTATTCGTAGTTGTATTCGTTTATTTTGGATGCTGATTTTTTAATGGAATTTAGATTTGATTCGAAATTTTCATGTCTAGTATTTTGACATCTAAAAATGATTAAAAAAAGAATAAAAATTAAAATTCTGATTGTAACGGTTCCCAAGTTCTAACAGATAATAGTTAACCCGGTCTTAAGAAGTGGAAGATTGGCAGAGGGAGGAGGTAAGATCGGTGGGTTTTCATTGATTTGGTTCAAAATCAACCGTTCACTTGTGCCCGGTCTGTTAATTAGTAAGCGAATAGACCATACGAGTGTTCTTGATTCAAAGCCGGCTTGATCATATATCTAACCCAAGCCCTAGCTTTCGGCCACCCAAAAACCAAGGCCTCCATGTTTTATATAATAAATGATATATTAATATTGGGTTAATAAGTTATTTCAATATATTTTTACACATAATATAACTAAAAAAACAAAAAAATTTAACTCCGCTAATTATAAATTTGTTAGTTTATTATTGTCACTGTCATAAAGTTTGGGTAAAGAGAGATGGTTTATATCAAATAGCTTTAGAAATAAAACTTCAACATTTTAGTTAATTTTAGATCTTTAAAAATGTTGAGCCGGCTCTGTCTTGATTTTGCTTTGGTAAGTTTGATGAGAAATTTGCTGATACTTAAAATTAAAATTGAAGTCAAATATACACAATTATATTTCATTGTTTTTTCCATGGGATGACCATTTTGCAAAAGAAGTCGGCAGGTGTATTTTTAATTCATTATTTAAAAAATTTATGATCTTAAGATTAAGACTGATTGATTCATATGAATAATGTATTATGATAACGATGGGCACTTAATATCGACCATCAAATGTGTTATTGTGTTATATCAAATTACTCAATTCACTAATCAAGATATTTTCATTATTGATTCTGATTCTTGTGTTGTTATGTAAATCAACTTTTTAAACGATGCTTATTTTATTTCATATATATGTTATCGACTTATACTTTTTAATAGATAGTAATTCACTATATAAATTATTATATATGATAGTATGTGTTACATCACTGATGTTAGAAAATATCTTAAATCACAATATCTTAAGTACAACGTGTCATAATGTATTAAAGAGAAATTAGAATAGATGGTCCTTACATTTTAAAATATGAACAAAAGATTAGGGATAATTTCCAAAATAGTTTAAAACATGAGAGAGATTCCCTTAATAGTCCAAAATTGTTTAAAATTATCAAAATAGTCCATGGAAACCTATCTGTAGCGTGACATTTGTAGTCGTGACGTGAGATTTGAGTAGCCAATCACAATCTGACACGTGTAAAGGTAACGTGAAAGTTTCAACGAAATCTGTCTTTGCCGAGAGTTTTCAACCCAAAATCATTTTCTCAGAAATTTATCTCCTCCGACGCATTTCAGGTGAATTTTGTCTCATACGAGAAATTTCAAAAAAGTTGCAAAAAAAGAGATATTTTTCCAATGAATTTAGTCTTTTTAGAAGATTTTCAAAAAAAAAAATATAATTTCCCAATGAATTTAATCTCCTCCGATAATTTTTATAAAAGTTTTAAAAATCCGATGTGAGGGTTAAATGGCAAGTGTTAAGAATGTGGTAGGTGGTGGTGGTTGATAATGGCGGTGGGTGGTGGTGGTGGATGATGGCGGTGGGTGGTGGTGGTTGATGATGGCGGTGGGTGGTGGTGAATGGTGGTGGTGAGTGGTGGATATGATTTTCAAAAAAAAGTTTTATAGACAACTATACTTTTTATGTAAAAAAAGACAACTTTCATTTAAAAACCATCGAATTTTAATAATTTGTACAAAATCTATCTTTTATGACAACTCTTCTTTTTATGCAAAAAAAGATGAAATTCACTTGAAATGCGTCGGAGTAGATGAATTTATGAGAAAACGATTTTGGGTTGAAAACGCTCGGCGAAGACAGATTTCGTTGAAACTTTCACGTTACCTATACACGTGTCAAACTGTGAGTGGTTAATAAAATCTCACGTCGCAAGTACGAATGTCACGTTGTAGATAGGTTTCAATGGACTATTTTGGGAATTTTAAACAGTTTTGGACTATTCTGGGAATTAATCCCAAAGATTAACTATCCACGGCGCAAGATGTTAAACGTTTATTATGTTTTAGTAAACGAAGGCATTGTCGATGAGAAATTAACCCCAAACCCGATTATGTGTTCCAAACATCTTATGCTCAAAATAAATACCAACCAATATCAATTTGGATATAAATATATAATGGCACTCCACAAATCTCACAAGCTAAATTCATACAACCCATAATCCATTTATAAACTAAATCCTTCAAAATCAAAGCTCAAAATTTACCTAATCTTTGGTTATCTCCGCTACTCAAGCATCCACCGTAAATATAGTCGAACCACATAGTGACAACCTCTCAACTGAAAACGTCTTGTAAAATTAAAAAAGTTAAAAGTATTGTATCCACTTATACGGTTGGAAGAGGATAGTTGTGGACGACTACGAATACGAACTTCTCACAAGGGTTATCCACATGCATTTAATTAGTTCATAGTTGGGAACATTCATAAGGTGACATATCTATAAGATAGTATTGGCATACTACAAGGAGAGTAGAACCATTATGGTGCATCAAGAAGGGCTAAAAACTTAATATCACATCGACCATAGCCGTCTATGAGGGCAAGAATTTTTTTTAAAGCTCAGTTTTTTTTAGGATTCTTAAAGGCGGCCCTGACATTGACATATGCTATGATCTACTGTTCATGCATTCAATGACACCATGCTCCAAGTGCGGTCATGCGAAGTCGACCATTAGATGAAAAGTAATGTGTGTACGTACATCTAACTTAACAATACTTATAAGCATATCACTTTTACATTTGACAACACATTTACCTTAGGGTTCATTTTTAATATTACTAGCTAATTATAATATTCTTATATAGGGGAAGACAAAGCCATGATTAATGTTTCCTCTTGCATTCGGTTTGGTTGTTTGTTTTCGGTGATACAATGGCATAACATTTTGTCTCTGGGTTAAATGGGCTAGGTTTCTTAAACCCATGTTAATGGCTGTAAATATGTGAAAATGAAAAACTGGTTACTGGGCTGTATATATGCCCATACTGATGGGCTTATATTGTTGGGCTTGAAGGCTTTCAGGATTGGTACTTGTTGGTTGTTGCTTATGAAGTTATTAACATTAGAGTGATTTTAGAAATTTAGTTCTTTGCTCTTCATACAATGATTAATTAAAATGTGTTGTTTAAAATTATATTTCTTGCACTTTATAAAATAAAAGTTCTTTAAATAAGAAATCTATACAATAACTTGTGAAAGTACACAAACAACAAAACTTATGTGTTCATTTACAAAATGACGAAACCTTGATATATTTCACCAAGCCAGTTTTTCAGTGCCAAAATGTATTTTAAATTACGACTGTATTTCTATATTTGGTCAGATGACGTATATTTACGAGTCAGATACATAATGTTAACTCACGTTACCACCTAAAAAAACTATAAGCTACAATGAGGCTTGTTTTGGTAATTGTGACCACGAAAAAAGTAATGCTCTAGGTTATAATTGAGCTCATTTTGTGAGCCGATCTCGAGTAGCTCGTGAGCGGCTTCACTCTTTTATACCCTAGTGAGTCACTGGTAAATAATACATTACACTTCCTACACATAGTAAGCAGGCTATATTTTTCATTTTTACAAAACCGAACCGGATGAGACCTTGCCCGTGTTCGTCCGTTAAGCTTGACATGCGGACGATTCACGAACACTCAACCGAACAAAAATTTATGCCCATATTCGCTCATTAAGCGTTTGTCAGACAAACGGACGAACCACTAATGGAAAAACAAACACGTAGACAAAGGAGCGCTAACAAACACTAATGCACAAACGAACATAAACAACTCTAATGTTTGGCTAGGCAGGGGGTAAGCATGCATGTGTCGACCTCACTGGGGTGTCCCCGTTGATGGGGCTGAGAGACAGTGCATTCGTTTCGGGACAAGCAGTTTTGAGGGCGGAATCTAGGAAGGTTGCTAAGCATGAGACAGCGTGTTTTGAGAATCAGCATGTGTTCATTCCATTTGCCTTCGACACATTTGGCTCCCTAGCTCCCGAGGCGGTTCACTTTTTGGAGCGGGTGCAGAAGGTGGTCCACAGTGACTCGCAGAGCCCGAGGAACCAAGGATTGATATTTAGTAGAATAGGCTTTGCGATTCAAAAGGGGATAGCAGCGCAACTTATTGCTCGTTTACCCATTATCCAGATGTAGCTTGGTTTGTGTTTATATGTGAAAGTGAAATATTTTAATTTAAATCATATTATAAAATATCTTGGAATTCAAAATCCACAAATCTTCTAGTGTTTCACAATAAACAAGCATAAAAAATTTCATTATCGGACGCAACTAGACGAATGTAAACGAACACATTTCCAAACGTTCACAAACACTTTCAAATGCGGCCTCTGTCCATGTTCGGTTTGTTTATTAAACAAACAAAATAAACAAACTTCCCGTCAAACATACAATACAGCTCCACTCCCGCTTAACAAAATGTTGCTTTCATATGAAAATACGGAAACTAAACTTGGCGCCTCCCCAAAAACTCAAATCTCTCTCACTTATTATTATCATTATTCTCCAACAAATTCAGGCTTACACTCTTCTTCACTTCACTTACATCCACACAATCGGCAAGGTATTGTCTTCGTGAACTCGTTCGCCCAAATTGATTATTAATTAGGGTTAGGGTTTCGATTTGTCATTTATTCCGCATTATCATATATTGTTTCAGTCTAATACAATCGTCTCAGTAATTAGTATCATAGATCTGTTATATATCCCATATTGTCTCGTTTCGAGCCCCGTTATTATTAATTAAATAATTAATTAATTTCTGTGTATTTTTAATTATTTTATATGTTGAGAAAAAACTTCAATAAGCCTAAGCTCGGTTGTGAAATGTGAAATTAATACATAAAAGTCCGGTAGAGTTTAAACTTTAAACTTAAATATACACAAGTCTCATTTAGACTCGATAGGCCTAAACGCTCTCGTACAAGACTTGAGCTCGGGCTTGATAACTGAATGAGCTTTATTTGAGGCTTGAGCTTGGCTCAAGCTTGATAAGGCTTGAATATTTTTGAGCTTTTTAATGATCTGATCTCGAGTAGCTCGTGAGCGGTCCAGCTCGCTTGCGCTCCTAGATACTGTAAAGCGCAGGGCCGTCTCCGAGAATTGTGAAGTTTTTTGGCTGAAGGCGAAAAAAAATATTTGGGCCTTAAATTAGTTGAGTAATTTGGTTTGAAGTTTAAACATTAAAAATACATTTTTTTCCCAAAAATATATATATATATAATTTAAAAAAAATGAAAATTGGGCCTATCGGGTGTCAGGCCAGGGCCGGTTGACCAGCCAGCCCTGCCTCATAGCCGGCCTTGGTAAACTGTTATATATGATTGTGTTTCTGAAACTTGAATGCACAAGATCTGTTGCTTAAATATTAAGATTTGGAGTGAACGTATGAACACATAGAACTTTGACTGAAAATGTGCATTTGCGGACTCAATTAACTTGTACAAAGTTATGTTTGCAAATTCTTTTAGCTTACGTAAATAAGTATTTGAGTAGTTAACAGTTAAGCTTTTGATTTGCAGTCCAGTCCGGTTCTTGATACTTACTCGGTTAGTGAGTTGCAGTGCCTTAATAACAACAGGCTCTTGCTTTAATCATGTCTTGGTATTATGATATTGATGACATTCTAGCAGAAGAAGAGGTTAAAACTTCTTTCTTTTATTCAATTCTGCATTCAAATTACTTTTTGAAAAAAGTTCGTAAGTTTATAACGGTGTTTGCTTTTTATAGCTTGTTCCAGCGGTGTTTTTAGAAGCGGTAAATGGAGTTGGTTTGTTTGAATCCAGTGACACAAACAGGGTAAACTTAATAGTTTTCACTTTAATCTGTCAATAACAATAACAGATTTTTAATGCTAATATTATTGTTAAAACAGGTCGAACCGAGGTCAAAGGGTGAATTACCATTCTGGCTTGCTAGTGAATTGCAACTTAGACAGGCAGTATCTGTCAGCATTCCTCACTGTTTCAATAAGAAGTAATAAGCCCGGATTTTCTTGATTAATGTTTATTTATAAATCAAAACGATATTAATTCTGTTTGTATCATCATCATCATCATCATCATCATCATCATCATCAATTCATCATGAATTCATGATGTAACTTGTTATAATGTCAGAATTCGTGAAGAGATTGGGGCGGATGGTGCACACGTGGACTTAAGATCTCGATGTTCATATTTTTATCAGTTAGGATGCAAGATAGTGCAGTTGTAAGCATCAACTCTTGCGGTCATATACAAATTTCTTTTTCTTTATATTATCGTTGCTGCAAGGTTTCACTTTTATGATTTTGTTTATTGCTAAACGGATCAGGATCGGTGACAAAACTATTGGATCTTTACTCTTGGTTGCTTTCCAGACAAGGTATAAGGAAGTTTTGATCAAGGCACACACATCAGCATCTGCAATGGCCCCTAAGTTTTTATCATTATTAACAAACGAAGAAACAAAATGTGAGATTTGAATGACTTGTTTTTTGCATCTTATTTCCAAACATAATGAATATGAATGACTTGAAAGTTGAAATCTTGTACACTTTTTTTTATTTTGAAGTGTATGAAGCTGCAAAGTCATCAACTGCAGCATTCAAGACCTGGCGAATGGGTGGACCGAGGTTTAAAAAAGCTTTGGTTCTCGGTAGAAAGAGGAAATCGAACGGGGAGTAATTTTTCAGTAGGTGAACCTAGTGCTGCTGATTAGCCACTACTCATGTTGTGTACGGCTTTATATCTGAATATATGGGGACTTATACGTCATGTTTGTGTGGTAAGAAAGCTTACATATGCTCAAGTTTGTACACAATGTTTGATTCATGTTATGAGTTTGTTGATCTCTGGTCTTTCGTATCGTTAGCGTGTCAATAGAGCATTTATGGGACGAGCTTTGATAATTTTAATTCCATATCTGATTATAAAATTGTGTCTATTACTAGGTCTCATACCCGTTACTTACTATTAATGGGTACGCTGGCATCCCATCAGGTGTCTGATATATTCTTTTAGTATCTTAACCCAAAAATTGATTTTAAACATAAAGGTCCCTCTTTGGGTCTAATAGAGATTGAATCTGTTTCTCAACTACTTGCAGACGTGTATGCATGTTTTGTTATTTTGACTAGTTTATTTCATAAATGAACATACTAGGGATGTTCTTTGGGTTTATTTTTTGGGTTTCGGGTTTTTCGGGTTTCTAGGAATTAAATCTCGACCTGAAATCCAACCTAAATCTCTCATGGGTTTTTCGGGTAGGGTTCTTTGGGTTGGGTTAATCGGGTTTTGTGTATCAAAGAAGAAAAAAATTATAAATCACAATGCCTAAATTTAAGGAACATGCTATTCTTTGCTTGTAAGTTGTAATGTAAATAACCAAATAATAAACCAGCATAACCCTATAAAACAATTCAGATAAAGAGTTACATTTAACAAACTCCAACTATAATTGTCTTCAATTAAGCGTGATTTTGTTCGATTACGATTGTTATTAGTCATAACTCATAAACGGAAAATATAAATAAACAATAAACAATCGATCTATAATAGGTAGAATGAGAACAATTTATTTTAGACAAATTATGATAACTTAAATGGCTAACGCTTAGGGGGTGTTTGGGATTCCTTATTGAACCCTCCTTTTGGATTTATTAACTTTTGAAAGAAGTTAGTAGGTTAAAAGATGTTTGGTAACTCATAAATTATTTTAATTTTTAACTTTTCACCAAGTGTAAGAGGAAAGTTTCTATAAAGTTAAGATATTCTTGCTTTTTGGACTTTTGGGTTAGGTGAGGAGTAATGCCATTACGATTTACGCCCCTGCAGGTCTCTCTTCATCTCTTCCACCATCAATAACCATTACAGTTCTCTATTATTCATGCATATATATATATATAGTTTTAAAACTAAAAGTTTATTCGGGTTGACCCGCAACCAGTAAATCAGACCCAAGAACCAACCCGAATTACTTTGGTTTGGATTAGTCTTTTCTCGGTTTCGGGTTTTTCGGGTTGGGTTAGTTCTGGTACCCGGTTTTTTCGGGTCGGGTTTTGGGTAAAAGTGGCATCTCTAGAACATATATGCAAAAACTAAAGTAGTTAGTTAATTACCAACTATTTTTAACGCATATGATAATTCGACACCCATATTTAAGTTTCATGTCAATTTTGCAAGTCATAAAAATATTTTTAATAATATAGTTTTGGGGTTTGGATCAAGCACAAATGAATTTTATTGTGAGAAGTGTACAAATTACTAGAGTAATTATGTTAACACAGAGTAATTATTATTACATTATAACTTTTGAACTAGATTAATTATTATTACACTGTATTATTTTTTATAACATAGTTACTCTTGTTTACAACGGTAATTACTCTCGTTATCTATATGTTTAGTATGTTAATTTTATTTTTCCGGATCTCACCCCTATAGTTTTATAATTTAAAATAAACACCTTATAGAGATCTAAAGTGAAATTATACTAGTTAATACTTGTTTCTCCAAAACAGTATAACATAATATAAACATTGGGGGCGACAATTGCGCTTAAATTTGTAATCTCAGTGACTCAGTCTCATATCCGATTTTACTATCGGGTTCTATGTCTGATCCAATACCGAAAGATATGTTTCAGGTAATTACCCACTAGGATCAGTATGTCAGTTAGGTTAGTAAAAGTTATTCATTTTTTTTAGATTATAACGCTCCTTTTATATTTCATAGAAACATCCAAACGATTTACAATGAAGTGGCAGGTAAGCGGGCAACAAGCTGCGCCGCAACCCCCTTTTGGATAGCAAACCCAATCCGACTAAAAACAAAGTTTTGATTCTTATGGGCTGATACGTTACTATACACAACTTTCTGAACCCTATTCAAAAGGTCCACGACATCCGGAGCTAAGAAACCAAAAGTGTCAAAGGCGAAGGGGATAAACACGTGTTGAATTATAGATTATCTAAAAAGAAATGTTTGTAGGTATAGTTCGGATAAACATATACATATATTCACGTAATCGATCATTATATCGCTAAATAATATATGTGTCTCGTGCCCGTGAATATTTTTTTGACTAATTCAATAGGTTTGTCATCGGCAGCTAACATCTTGCTTCAATTGTTGAGCATAATAATAATAATATTATTATATATTTAAAATAGAAATCATTGAAGTTGTTAACAATCATTATTTACTTAGAATATTTATTTGCGTTTAAGTGTTTAAATACTACGTGGCATCCTAAACTTACGACGTGTTATAAAATAAGTATATAATATTAATTGTCATGCTAATTCCAAAACATAAAACAAAATAGAGAAGCTAACGTTAAATTTGCATGTCACCTCCAAGAACTAAAAGATGAAAACCAATGTCAATAATGGATATTAAATTATTAATCATTTAATAGTTTTATGTCACTGCCAACTTATTCACAATCAAATCATACAATCATTTTTAAAATCTTCAATTTTTTTATGCATTTTCTTTCGATATTCATACTACGCCCCTAAAGGCTAGTGTTCATGGTTTGATTTAAAACTATGAAACCATCTAATCAGTTTACGAGTTTGGTTTTGTGATGGTTTTGATCCTTTAATATATTATCGTTCGGTTCCAAAATTCTCAAACCATTGCGAGGAGGCTGACTTACGGTTTATACTTCAAAGCGGGTGTATAAAACCATAGGAAACGAGCATACAATGAATATAATGAAGTAACTTATAGGTTTAATCATAATAGTTGCGGTGGAATCTTGTGTCGCGTCAAATAATTAGCGACGTTATCTTGTATTGTGTCAAATAATTGACGTAATCTTGTATAGTTTTAAATTATTTGTGATATCTTGTATCATGTCAATTAATTGACGGAATCTTGTGTCGTACCAAATAATTGACATAATCTTGTATCGTGCCAAACAATGGCCCGACAGGTACATCGAGGAGAATCTTGAATGACACACAAAACTATGCACTCATACGACTCGTATATCCACTTAGTCAACGTTAGGCCTAACGCCTCTACAGACTTGTGTCATGTACGAAAACTATCTCTGAGTCAAATAGCTAATGGCCTTATACGACTCGTATAAGCGATTACAAAATGATAAGATGGTGTATGTCTTAACACATCCCTTTCCTAATTATTGATTTTCATAAGCTAGCTTAAAAAAAAAGAAAGAAACAAAAAAACATAAGAGAAAATTAACACGGAATTAACAGAATATCCTCATTGGCTTCAATGATTGATATTGGTTTAAAAATAAATAAATTAAGTTCCCAAAGTTGGTAGCTATACATAAATTTTTGGCTTTGTTTTGCTCTCTCATCATTTGACCACTGATTGGCAGTGTCAGTATATTTTTTTAAAGAGTTTTCTAGAAACTCACACACCCTATATACGATCATATAGGAGCTATACGATCATATGGAATAAAAATACAACAAAAGTACACTTGCACGCGCAATGTACGGAGTTTGACTGGGATAGTATGACTCCCATACGATCGTATGGAAACAAAAGAACAAAAACTAAAAATATGCCACATGTTTTTTCCTCTAAATATATGGGTCTCGAGCCGAACAAACAGGACGTCGTTCACTAGTTATACATTATAAAAAGTTTAAGCCTTTTAAAGTTATAATTTTTAAAAAAGTTATACCCAAAGTTTCGAATAATAAACGGGTAGTTAATACCAAAGCTATACTCTTACTCAAAACTCACACGTTCAGAAAAAAAAAAGATCATATAGTTGCTTGTTTAAAAAACTCACAAAAGTTGCAGATTGTAATATATAAAAAAAAAGTTATACGATCGTATGGTGTCCATACTATCGTATGGAATGTTCCTGACAGCAGACAAAGGCTGCGAGAATCTGACAAAAGCTACAGTCTTATACGATCGTATAAGAGCCATACTATCGTATGGTTTCAAGGGTGTGTGAATAAGTCAAAGGGTGTGTGGATAATCTAGGCCTTTTTAAATTATACATTTTAGTTTTTTTTTTAATTTTGTTATAAACATAAATGCTGACTTATATACTAGAAAAACATTTAAAATAGTTATGAAAAAAGGTGTTTGAGCAATAAGAACATAAATAGCTAAAAAAAATAACACTCTATTTGCCTATGAATTTGTTATGTTTCTAAAAAGTGTTCAACGGGTCATCTGATCGACGACGAAGAATTATAGCTTTGTTTTCAGTATGATCGATTTTACCATTCAAGGGGGGGGGGGGGGGGTTACAACACAGCTTGTTGTCCACTTATCCGCCTCTCTATTGTAATGAAAAGACGTATAAACAAATTTTAGATAGATAACCGTTAAAGTTTCAACGCCGAATCTTTTATTATATGGAATCTTCTGTTTTTAAATGTTTACTGATTCTCAAACAATAAATATTCCCATGGGAAGCACTTCATGTTTTTTCTAAAAGACAAAGGTCTTATACTTCCTAGAACTTGAATCCAGAACCTTTGGGTATTTAAAAGACTTTGTCTTTACAACTGGGCAACAACTCGATGATGGAAATCTAAGTAATAAAATATGGTTGCCTTTAAAATTTTAATTATCACATCTTGCTGAATGCTGACAACTCTTTCTTTTTCATCTTTTTGTTTCCTATAAATACCCAACCACACTCTCCTTCACCCTTACCTAAAACCCTTCATATTCCCATAAACACCCACTTTATAATCAAATCAAACATGGGATATTTGGATCATATCTCGGATCTATGCTCTGTGACCAGTACAAGAAAAGGCAAACGAAAAACTATGCAGGTATCGTGACCTGTTTCATGTTAATAAAATATATTGGTTTCTTTTATTAATTTCAAGATTTGTTAAAGTTGTGATTTTGAGTTTTGTAGACAGTTGAGATCAAGGTGAAGATGGACTGTGATGGCTGTGAAAGGAGGGTCAAGAATGCTGCTTCTTCTTTAAAAGGTTAGTTATATTAATTTATCTTCCAATATATAAGTGTTGTGACATGTTTATGCAGTGATAATTGTGTCAATAGTAAAACCATGCAAATTACACAAGATTTTCATAATCATTAATCAACTAATAGGTTTGCCATTCCATCACTTGTTATTTCTAAACTATGTGGCATGAGCACATCTTAGGTTAATATATATCCCAAGTTATGTTTTATTCTATCCACATGAGGGATATTGGTGTATAAAAAATGGCACAACTAATATATATTGTTAATGTGTTTTGGGGGGTTATATGGATGGAAGGATAGAATAACGAAAATCACGTGAGGCGCGAAACTTTATGTATTATTGATCAGCTGTAACAATGATACATTAGAAACGTAATCAAATCATATATCCTAGTTAGGGGGAAAGTATTACAATATTCTATCTAATACTCTCTCACAGTCAAAGTGAGAGGAAACCAGACGCTTAAGCTGGACATGATAAAAATGAAAGTATAAAAAACATATAAAATTCCGTTCATTTATATATAACACAAACCGAGCTACATCTGGATAATGGGTAAGCGAGCAACAAGCTGCGCCGCTATCCCCTTTTGAATCGCAAAGCCTATTCTACTAAATATAAATCCTTGGTTCCTCGGGCTCTGCGAGTCACTGTGGACCACCTTCTGCACCCGCTCCAAGAATTGAACCGCCTTGGGAGCTAGGGATCCAAAAGTGTCGAAGGCAAATGGAAAATCATGATGATAGATAATAGCGACGTATATACAGCCATAGTGGTGACGACATAAGGCTCAACGACCAGGTTACGGTAACAAGAGCTAGCTAGGACTATGACGGTATAAGTTACAACTACAACTGTGACGAGACGGTGATGACTAGAGAAAAATCAATAAAACTCAATCAAATAATATATCTTTAATTAATTAAGGTAAAAGTTTTATAATATACCCTAATTAATAAATATCATATGAACCTCTGGTGGGCGGGGTTTCTCAGAGCAGGAGATGATAAGCTTGGGCTAACTAGCGTTATCTACGACCACGAACGTACGTATTGATCGCATTTTGTCATTGAGTTACCCCGGGTAACCAACAAAAATAGATCCGTAAACTACTTATTGATAACCAATAAGTCAAAACGAACACATAAAGAACTGGTTTTTGAATCATTAAATCACCAAAACGAATTTTTTAAAAACTCAAGAACCGATAACCATTTACCAAACCAAAATGTTAACCAAAATGTTAAGTTTCAAGCGAATCATGGGTGACATTTGATTAACGCAAGAAACCAAATATTTTATAAATTTATCAATTTTATTCGCAATCAATCATTTATTTCCTGTCGCATGGGAATGCCTATGTGTCTTTCACAGTTTCACCACTGATTTCAAAATAATTGATGTAACTATCTTCATATATATTTAAATCTTACTTGCCAAGTGTAATGACTAATGACTCAAATATAATATTTTAATTAATTATCAAATTATTTTGTTTTATCTTGTTTTAAACGTCTCTTTATAATTTGCAACATATATCTACAACTTATTCATATTTTAATCAAATCTATCACAAAACATTACATGTTGCACAAACCATCACACCACTCTCACAATTATTATGTTAACATAGTCCTATTTAATTATCTGATTACTAGCTTTTGAACCCGTGTATTACACGAGATTTGTTAAATGATAAAAATAAATAATGTCCGTTATTTCAATTATGATTTTCAAAATACTTATAAATTAATTTAATGGAAAAAACTGGGTTAACAAAATATACTAAAATAATATGATTTTAATGGAAACGTCAAGTGATGTTTTGTAAGAAATTTAAAAAATGTACTAAAGTTGCGTAGTTAGTTAAACCTTATGTATAAAAATGACACTTAATTTAATAATGAATAAAATCTACACTATGTTATAACTCACTTGACAAAATATTTTTGACCCATGATCCATTGATAGCTAAAATGAATGAGATGAGAGATTATGAATTATAAGAAATGTAAGCTTGACACCTATACTGTGTTCCCGAGTCTCATTTAACAAAGGGAGGAGAAGGAAAAGAGTGGAAAATAAGAAAAAAATCATGTTCCAGAGATTTAAAAAAAAATGGAGGGAATGGAAAGGACTCAAGGAGGGAAAATGCTATAAAATTTGAGTATATTATCATCCTCCCAAATTGAAGAGATTAGGTGAGAAAATCTTATCAGTTACAAAATTCCTCAAAAAACTAATTTTATTTTGGTTTTACTTAAAGGGTATAATAGAAAAACTATAACTTTATTTTCTTTTCCTTTCAACTCGAGAACACATGAAATATGTAAATTCCTTGATTTTCCTTTCATTCTCATTAAACTCAAGAACACAAAAATAAGTTTTTCGTCTCATTTCTTTTCTGTCCTAATTTCCTCCCCCCCCCCCCCCCCCTCCACTCATTAAATGAGACTCTGGAACACAGTGCTAAGTTTCAACATTTTCTTTTATTAGTATAATAAGATAAGATAAGAAGTATGATAAGATTGTCATTTATTTATATTATTTATCTTTTAAGTTGTATTCTTATTCTTGGTTATTATTGTCTCTAGTTTGAATAATATGATAGTTATTGACGTTTATTGCTATCATCAGTTGTTTATTTTCTCTACAGTATATAACCATATTTTCGTTTACATCTTATATAGGCGTGAAATCGGTGGAAGTGAACCGGAAACAAAGCCGAGTAACAGTGAAGGGTTACGTGGAGCCGAAAAAGGTGTTAAAGAAAGTCCAAAATACGGGAAAGAAAGCCGAAATGTGGCCATACGTACCCTATAACCTTGCATCATACCCTTATGCTCCTCAAGCCTATGACAAAAAAGCCCCTTCGGGTTATGTTAAGAACGTCCCTCAAGCATTTCATACTCCTAATTCTCCTAGCGAGAGGTACGATGCTATGTTCAGTGACGAAAATCCAAACGCATGTTCGGTTATGTGAATGGTGCCAATATTATAAATTTTGAGGTGGAACGGTCTTGTTTCCTATATAGTTTTGATGATGTACTTGTCTAGCTACTTTGTAGTAGTTATGTCTTGGTTTAGTGGTTTGAGATCTTGATGTATAATATTGATGTACGTATAATTAATTATGTTGTTAGCTAGGTAGTGTATTGCATGCTCTTCAAAACCCCAAAAATAATAAGATTAGCTCCCGGTAATCTGTCGATAATACTATAATAAGATTCACGCCCATGCTTTTTAGTCGTTTGTCAGTGATACCAATTTGCAACGGGTTATCATCATTAATACTAATGTAATATACCATATAATTGTCAAAACTCTTTCGAACCTGGAATTACTATTACTATTACTAATATATATATATTTAAAAACTTTGGTGTCGCAAGACCCTATTGGGCCACTTTGCGGCACCTTAGTGGTGGAAATGATTTTTCTTTCTTTCTTTTTTTTTTGTTTTTGTTTTTTGTTATTGTTTTGTTTTAATTCTAGTATCGTAACAAACATGATAGAAACTGGTCGAATTTTGTGTAGACTCACCGCATTTGTTGTAGTTTCAGTTTTACAGTGAACGTAACGAAAACCAACCGAATGCCATTTTTTTTGTTTTAGTTCTGGTGTGGTAAAGAACGTGACAAAAACCGACCTAATCTACGTAGACTGATTAACTCAATGACTGGGATCGCCAGCAGTCGGTTTTACCAACGCTCGAGTTTTATCGACCGACATTGCCTGATTGATCTACCTCAATTTTTATAACTCTTTGTTTTATTTTGGGTTTTTGTCCTGGTACAATGACACGAGTAACTAAAACGGACCGAATTCGCGTTGACTTACCGCCTCAACGCTTAGGTTTTACCACCGCCCAAACCACTCTACTTTTCACATGTATTATACATTTATACCTTTATTAATTTGGTGGTAACTATATAATTGCTAAAATTGGTGTGACCATTATTAAAATCGACCTGTATCTAGGAGCCTTGTGTGTGCTAGTCTAAACTTATAATGTTATCCGATGATGTACTACTCTAGACTTATAAGGCGTCCTAAATTTCATTTTTCAATTTATTTATTAATTGTAATAAACTACATATCTGGACCAAGAGGACCATATATTTATCATGTGTACCAAATTATGTTAACTACACATGGTAATGTGTATGCCACGTCTTTTGGAGTACAATGTGATCAGATAACATAATTTGGTACACATGATAAATATATGGTCCTCTTGGTCCATATATGTAGTTTATTACAATTAATAAATAAATTGAAAAATGAAATTTAGGACGCCATTAATGTGCGGGGGTGAATGTGTTGAAACATATTTATTTATTTAATACAAATGACTTTGTTAGGGCCACCAAATGTGACATTGTGTAACCTAAACAAACCGGCCACTAACATGTTACAATGCTCGTAAGGCCTATTAGTGTATTAATCATCACATATATGTACTTTAACACAAAATGTTTTGTTTATTGTGATTTTGTGTAATTTAGACCAACACACCAACATGAAATTTATAAGGTTTCTTTACATTCCAATATAAATGTTAGAAAAACGAAGTTGTATTCAAAATAAAACACTTTTAATATCGTAAACTATATCGATTGTTAGTATTATACCCACTCTTTGTCGGACAATATTGTTTACAAAACATATGTACATGTATCGCTATTTTCAGAACTGGTATTATTATTCCTAATTTAAGGTTTTTGGTCGATATCAAACATGTATCAATATCCTTTTCAGTCGGATCAAAACTTAATTGAGTTTGGGGAGATAACTTTTGCGTAATCAACCATTGCATACAAGATTTTAATTTTGTAATATACATATCTTTTTACCGAAACAAAGTGATACTGCCCAAATATCATCGGTATTGGTACTTAATTTTATGTTTTTTTGTTTCGGTACGATTCTTTTTTGATATTTTTGCGGTATAGTACCACAACATAATTACTCGTAACTTTATGTTTGTAACTTTTATTAATTTCGTGTTTGTCTATACTTAATTCTCCCCCACAACACAAGAAAATCTCAGTGTTATCAAAAACAAAAAAGAAACACCTTAAACTTATTATTTAACTTCCTTAACACATTATACACATTTGAAGTGTAGTTCTAAAGAAGAAAAGGTATAAATAATTGTTATTTTTTTGTGTGAAATATGTTGATGAGTTTGGACGACAATAGCTTAAATGTGGTGGGAAGCCCAACCATACCTTCTATATGAGATGTACCACTCTATCCAAATCCACAACCACATGAACATATCTTAATGTTTTGTCTTATCATTGAATTATTGATCGAAGGTGCTTCTTTGAACCCACCTTGCCTGCGTTTAAGGAACACAATGATCGTGTTCTTTGTTGGTATATGTTACACAAAGAATGAAAACAAAACGAGGGAAATACTCAACACAAGCAAGCCTGAACACGTGGCTTGATCAATTATGCTTCCGTGTAAGTTGCAACAATAAATGGGCTCTTTGTGAATCAAGGTTTTATATAAACCTCGATATTATTGGAACAATGACGAGTAGATCTCATGTTTAGATAGGTCGACATCTAGCAAGGTGACTGAGATTATTGAAAAACCAAAGTTTGAATCATAACCGAATTAATCAAATTAAAATAACTATACCATTGTTATAAAAAAAACTTTGCATTTTTTTTGTGTAATAATATATTATAGGTCATACAAAAGTTTGGTTATAATTTTTATAAATAACATCTTGTTTGACATTACTTTTATAGATTAACATGACATGAAATATGTACAGATGTGTTAACTAAAACAGTCTTGAATCGGTCCACGATTAAAAACCAGCAGTTAACCAAAATAACAGATCCGTTCTTTTAATTATAATTTAAAAAAAAAACCGTCTCAAATAATAAGGGTGGAGATATTGTACGTTAATGCTTAACATACGGGAGGTACGTGAGACGTTCAAAGGCAAAACCCTAAAACGCACACAAAAACTTAAACGCTCAGCCAAAAACCTAAAACGCTCAGAAAACGCTCAAAAAACGGTATTTGTGAAAAAAATAAAAAAATTGATCGATTAACGATCCAAAACTGTTTTTTTCGGTTAACCAATGATTAATTGGATATGTATTGACGGTTCCGAGATGTTGGGATATGATTTCATGGATCGATTCGTGAAAAACAGGATTCGCGTACGTTAATATACGTTAAGGATTAGTGTATTGGATCTTTTCACTATATAATAAAACCAACAAACTGGAATATAACTATAGACTCGATTTAAACACGTAACTGAACTGAACCGTTCTCACTAACATCATAGGTGAAGATCTATAGATGAATCATGAGTTACCTACATCTATTTAGTGTTCTTGTTACCATATTATCCAATAAAATTTATTATTTTCAACATATATCATTCTTGTCTCGTTTGAAAGTATCCACATCGCTTGAAATCTTGCAGATTTTATGAAATTAAAGTTGGTGTTTTATTAATTAGCTCTCATTAGAAAAGTGTTTATGGTGTCAATATAATCCGTGAATATAGACTATAGAGGGTATAACTTACAAGTAGGCTAAAGACTCTAAACTAGGAAAAGACAATTATAAATCAATATGAATATGATCTAAATGTAATTTCAGGGTGAGGCTACTATACAATAATTATTTAATATACAATAGGTTCACGAGATGTTAAAAGACAAAAATACTAAAACGCTCAAAACGCTCAGCAAAAACTTTAAACGCTCAGCCAAAAAACCTAAAACGCTCAAAAACGGTTTTCATGAAGAAAGGCGAAAAATTGATCGATTAACGATCCAAAACTGTTTATTTCGGTGAACTAATGATTAATTGGATATGTATTGATGATTTCGAGATCTTGTGATATGATTTTGTGGATCGATTTCATGAATATAAGTATTCTTGTACCTAACGTACATTAACCAATTAGTGTATTCCATTTTTCTCTATAATTATGATCATAATATCTAATATCATTTTCCCTTGATCACAACGTGATTTGATACAACTTAAACAATCATATATATGCCAACAACGTTAAAACATAGATTAAATATTACAAAGTTTATTCATTGTAAATGATTAAAAGTAGAAATTAAAACCACGATGTCGGCATTGCTTGGATGATTAAATACGTGGCACAAGTCGCATTCTTTGATAATTAATGACACTAGTGTTGGTTTTCTTATTGTCATTTTCAAATTTCTTGACTAGTAATAATTATGACTTGTAAATTGTAGGGGTATGGTACTAAACCCGGTTTTACGACCCTAAATTTATTATGTTTGGCTTATTTTATTATATGGACTAATACAATGTTATTGGGCTGAGGGGGTCTTGTGGAGGTAACCCTAACTGGGCTAGGCCCATTAGGGTACCATGATGGTGGCCATGAGACTCTCTATATAAGGAGGTCTCCACCTCCTTATTAAGGGGTCATGCTCAATAAGAGCCACCACCACTTTTTTGTGTCTGTAAACAAGAGATCCTTGAGATTTCTTAGCAGTCACCTCCACACCCCCGAAAAACCATTGCAGGTCACAAGCAACCGGAGGAGAAGATCAAGACGTGGTTCGTTCATCTCGAAAATCCGTGGAAACATCGTCATGAATCAGGTCAGATTCATTTCATGCTTCGACATAAATGAAGCCCCATTTTGCGACTAGTCATTTTCTTATATCTTGTGCTGGATTTGGCTAGCACTGTCAACAACAATCAACACCAGATATGCCCAACTCCCGGCGTGATGATAGGGGACCGATAACTTAATTGAAAGACTCGTGTATGTATGAATCGGTGGAAATATATAAAAAAGTGTAAAAGAAAAACGATCTTTAACTTGCAAACATAATCGTTGTCAGTTATGAAACCTTTGTAATATATAAGTTTTTATTTTATATTGTTGGTGTTTATTATTTGTTTAGTTAAGTTTAGAGTATATCGGTTATGTTGATTTGATTAGTGTCTTTTATTTTATTTAAGTTTCTAGTTAATTTGTACAAGTTATTTGAATGGAATTTAATGTTTAGATTACGAGTACTTTGCTATAAATAAAGTTTTAATATCTTGTTAATGATTTTAATAAAAAAATTGCAAAGTTTTATTCATAGGATGGCTCATAACTTAAGAATCAAGTTCGATTCTCACTTGTGTTCTTTTGGGTGGATATTGACAATGAAAGATTTGAGCTAAGCTTTATGCAAAGGCTAACAGTTTGAACCCACCCAAGCCTACTCGGGTTTTCGTCGCACCGTGTTTTACGCCAGAGAGTTATACTTTTATGGTGGGACAACGATTGTCAAGCGGCAACCGGCAGTATGGTTTCCCGAGGGAACGCCCAAGCCAAACTTTGAAGCCAATGTGTGTCCGGTTAAGACAACATAGTCTAGCCAAAATGGGGCAACGGGGCCCTCCAAATTTAAAGAGTGTGGTAGCCTAAATACAAGAAAGTCGTTGGTCTAAAAAAACTGAAATTGGTTTTCCCTCAAAAGAAAGCAATAAACTTATGTGTGATAATAAAGTTGTAATGCCAAGCTATCAAAACCCGGTGCAAAATGATCAAACAAAACATGTAGAGGTGGATAGAAGCCTAATAATAGAAAAACTAAAATTGGGTATTGAGTTCTTGATGTTAAGGCTTGAATGGCGATTCCTTAATTGTTGGTTTGTATAGCAACTTTTTGATATCATAATAATTACATGTAAAGCTTATCTAATATGTTATATGTCCGGTTGGTATCGGTCTGGGTCAAACCGGTTTACTTAACGTGTCGGGCTAGCAGGCTAGCAACTGGTTTACCAGGCCCAAACCGGTTTCTCTTGTCCATATGGAGTATGGACCATATCTACGTAAATCAGTAAATGAGTGCACAAAGCTTTTATATCATCACACTGGGCTCTTAATCTTCAACAAAGTTTAATCTTGGCCCAAGGCTATTCGCCTATTTTTTAGTCCAATAGCCCATCAAGACTCCTTAGCCCAGCTACATAGATCTTTTACTTAATAGTTTTTGTTACTTTGTGTTGTTTTAATATTTAAAGTGATGAAAAAATTATTTGGTTTTTGAATCCGTTGTGCTACTCGTCTTCTCAAGGCCGACTATGAGGTAGGGTTAGGTGGTCGACTGACCCCGGCTCAATACCTCAATAGGCTTGAATTTTTTTATTTAAAAAAAAATTATATATATTTTTTGAATAAAACTATGTATTCTATTCTTAATGTTCAAACCCAATACTCATTTTTTTCGCTTTCGGACCAAAATTTTTTCATGATTCTCGGAGACAACCCTACGTCTTGTTCGACGTCTTATGAGATCCTCGTAGACGAGACTCTAGCACCTTGCTCAACAATATCAAGAGCCAATTTGGCACCAACTTTTTGAAGTTTTGGGATCGCTACGATTCCAGGATTTTACCGAAGTTATGCATTCGGTACCATACCGAAAATTGTCGGTAATAGTCTATTTTTAGGGTTTTTCGGTATCGGTAACATTCTGGCAATGTGATTTTTGCTAGGGTGTTAGGAAATTGTAAATAATATTTTTTGTAATAGTTAAGTTTATTGGTGACTAGTCTGAAAATTGTATTTAAATAGTGTAGATAAATTACGTTATGACCCCAAACCCTAAATTGCATATTGGTCATACGATTCCGTTCTCTGATTCAATGTTCTCTCACAATTATCATACATTCATACTTGAACTTTTGCTCTCAATTTTGAGTTTTATCTTATCAATTCACTTGTGAACCACAAATAATTTTGATTTGAAAGTATAAACACGACTCTTAGAAACCCAAAATACCCATTTTTCTTCATAATTCCCCAACAAGGGACAAGTCTAGTGTCGATAATTTCTTTAACCATTTTGTGATGGATCAAATTGATACAAAACACGATTATTAAATGCTTAATTTGATTAATTCATTAAACGAAAATAGCCTTATATAGACAACAATTACAATGGAAATAAAAGACTAAAACAAAACCCTCACAAACTTATCGAAAGCTTGGTAAACATAAATGTGCTAAACAAATGCATAAGACCCGGACATACTATTGACTCTCAGAGCAACTCCCACGATCACCAACGGCTAGCTCCAATAGTCACTTTGAGTTTGAATCATTCTCAACATTTTTAACATTGTTATTTTAGTTAAGATCACAAAAAAGTATCCAACGTGCTTCCTTGGTCACGGATCGTAATATCAATGCTAACTGGCATAACATTTAGATCTTGATCGGATTTCGAGCATAGCGGAGTATCTAACCTTTAATTACATTGTGACCTAACCGTGCAACTTTAAGTATCTAACCAACAACTTTGCTATATGTTAAAAGACATTTAAACTCTTAAATATTACATTAAAAGAAGCTACCCACTATATGACTTAACATTTCTTTACACACTGAATATTGAATAACCCATGTTTACTATTTGGGTCTAGTGGCCGGTACTTTCAAACTTGATGGACTTAAAGCTAGATAATAATATTCGTTTTTTATTAACCAAAGTCTTTTAAAATGGTTTGAGTTCAAATTGTACTTAAGAAAAAGGTATTTTACCTTTACTTATAATCTCTTTTAGATAGTTTTTGTAATTTAGTTGCTAACAGTCACCTTTTGGATTTAGTGACCAAATTCAACTCAACAATATTCATACGTCTATTCAAAACAATCAAAACAAGTTTGTAACGTTTATTTCTTTTAGCATCAAGAAATACACTATGCCAAAACAATCAAACCTTCATATAGTCGTTTTTCTATTAAAACCATTAACTCGTACACCCTTTAAATCTATTCTTAAATCTACCCTAATGCTTATCATAGAACTTGAATTCTTGATCACTTAAAAAAGAACATATATACATAGTTGTACTTGAGTTTTGTACCAATCGCCTTTACGTGGCAAGACAAACTATTAGGCACATTAATGGTTTATTAAATGATGTTCTGATGTCTAAGCACTAAAAATAAAAAGAAATGATGTATGGGTCTGGAAGCTTGGTGGAGTTTTTAAGAAATAATAAATGTATGAAATTATTTATTTTGTATAAATATAAATAAGATATCATATTATAAAAATTGTATATATAGTAAAAATCCATGATCGATCCATTCAATTTTGCTTATATTAATCATCTAATATTATTATTTTTTTAGAATGGTGACTTTCATAGTGGTTGATTAATCAGTCACAGCTCTCGGAGAAAGCCCCAACCGCCTCACTCGGATCAAGACTATGTTGTCTTAACCGGGCCCACGCCTGGCATCCGAGCTTGGCTAAGCGTTCCACGAGAAAATTTCGAACCCCTGCCACTTGATAGGCGTTGTCCGCCCACAAGAGCAAGCGCTCTGGAAAGGGACACTCTAATAGAAAACTTGTGTCGCCATCAAGATTTGAACTTGAGAGACCAACCGGCATCAAGCTCTTGCCCATCATTTGGCTGACCACTTGAGCTAGCCCAAGTGGTTATCTCTAATATTATTTGTTTTATCCTTTATTATTATTATTACTTTTGCTATTATTATTTACAAATGTTATCGACTATAAACATTTAAGACATGTTATATTACACGGAATTTCATTTATGATACACTGGATTGAGTAATACTCACCAAGTGTAAGTAAAAGTTTCCTTAATTAGAGGCAATTATGACATATAGTAAACATGAAGGACTATTTATGGATTCTAGCAAAGTTTTGATTACTTAAAGAAAGCCATGCATGTGGTGTTTGTCTTGAGACTCAAAAAGAAGAGTGTGTGCTGATTTGTTGAAAAGAGGTAACTGGAAGATCAAGCAACCAACAACTCAACAAGTGAAGAAAACTTTATTGTAAGTATTCTTGAAGCTTAATTCTTGATTCTTAAAACATATACTAGAGTTGAGCATGATCAAGTCCTAGGAAAGGAATATTGAACCAACTTAAGTTTGTTTCAAAACAGATTGTATTGGCTTAAAGCATGTTATATTTTTAGAAAATAATTTTACTTTTTATGCGTTAGCTTGTATACATCATCATCATCGTACTCAGTATATCCCACCAATAGCAATGCTATGGTAGGGTCTGAGGAGGGTAAGATGTAGACAGTCTTACCTCTATCCCATAGGGATATAGAGACTGCTTCCGGTGAGCCCCCGGCTCGAAAGTAGTTTTGCATCAAGCCTTGGACATAAGGCACATAGCACTCAATCATCGGGACACCGGCTGATTGGTGCATGTGCCCTTGTCTTTCGGCTATCAACGCCACCACATGATGCCTGATTAACCTTCCGCCACTTTTAACGTTATTTTCATGAGATTAGTAAAATAATATCAAAATTAGTGCAATTTTACTTTTGCCCACCGCAAACAGGGCGTTAGCTTGTATACAAAACATAAATAATAAATGTAATTACTAGTTGATGTACATTATAAGTAATGGCTTAAAATAAATCCCTTGCCTGTTTTGCGTTTATACAACTAATGGAGTTATAAAACTGGTGAGTTACATTTTTCTCTCAGCAAAATTTTCATACCCACTCTTAAAAGGCATGCTAAAGAATATATATATATATATATATATATATATATATATATATATATATATATAATATTTAAAATATGAGATAGTGATGGTTGGTAGGTCTAATGACTTACTGTAAAGTTATAAATGAGTTAAAATGTGATGTGTCATTTGATATGGAGTTAGTGCTTATAAGCATTCACATCAACAAACATTCACAAACCGACACATCAGCGTCATATCAGATTCTAAACTTTTTACAAAAACCCAAACTTTCTGCCACAACAACAAACATTTACAAATCTTATTAAAATATTATTAAAACCATATATATAATATGGGTTCTGTTAAATATACCAAAAAATATTCATATATATTTGAGTGGGATGCCGGCCATAAAGCGACAGAAGTTGTGGTCCCCACGTGGCAGAGAAAAAACCTGCTTTTAAGGATCCCTTCCCTCTTCATTAATTTTAAAGTCTTTTTCCCATTAAATGTCTACTTTGGTGTTTCTAATCCGTCCTTTAGGGGCCCACCTATGTAGTATTACATGCCAAAGTTGATATTTTATATGCAAAAAAAGTTGTGTAATTTATATACTTTTTAATTCTCTTAATTTTTTTATTCAAACATAATAACTCCCACACCACCTTCTATATTAATACAAAACTTTTATTTTGTATGAGAATTGCAATTGAAAATATAAGATAATTATGGATCTAAATTATATTGTATAACTAAAAAAATTGACGGATTCAAGAAGTTTAACATAATGTAATTTTTTTTCCCAAAAAGTGATGTATTGTTTTGGATAAGCAAGTTATCGACTTGGACCTTTTTCTTTTTGGAAGAATTATGTGCAATAATAGCCTTTTAAGACTTAATGTTGGATTTGTTGCTTTCTAGACTAATCAAGTGCATTACTAACATGCTCATGCGTTGATTATTTGACTAACTCTTTCTAGTTCTATATGCATTTTATAATTCTCATATTTCTTGATATAATATGGCTAACAATGTTTTATAGGTTACTGAAGAGGTAGGTCCCAGCAGAGACCAGTTGGTCCCGCAAGACTCACCTTGAACAGGGTTGTCTGCGCAAAGGCCATCTGCTCCCGCAGGACCCAACATGCTCATAGAATCTTACGCGCAGTACGCAAGCTGTACACGCAGGGAAAGCCTCCCAATGGTGAAGTACCCCGCCTGTTCCCGCAGTTGCGGATACAAGCCATCAGGGAAGGCTACCCGCAGACAGCAGGGCTACACGTACAAGACACTAGCTACTTCAGCAGTCACGTGAAGGCATGAGCAAGGCGGGAACAATCCCGCCCAAATGAGCCAGTCTGATTCTGAAAGATCTTTTGTACCATACCTACCAAGGTATGGATAGGACAGACGATCTGACCAGAACAGCCCATGAGCCAATCACAGGGTGACAGCTCACCGACAACAGTGCAAGGAGGAGCACCCTCTAGTACTGTTTGTCACTATTAGCCGCTGCCTACTCACCAACCCTCACTGTGGAGCAGGCGCAGCCTACAGTTGGTGGAATAGTATTACTGTTGGCCGTAACCTATTCACCAACCAGCATGGCCTGCGTACAATCCACAGTCAGTGGGACGTGCATGGTCTACAGTTGGTGGAATAGTGCAGCCGACTTTATTACTGTTGGCTGTAACCTACCCACCAACCAGTATGGCCTGTGCGTAATCCACTGTTGGTTGAACAGGAATACTATTCAGCCGGCTGTACCTTCTAGAAAACCTACCTTCGGCTATAAATACTCCAATATCTTGGAATGGTAAGATCATCTACTATCTCGTATAACTTACTTGATAACTGCTCTAATAGTATTCATATACTTTTATATTCAAAGAGCAATATAGACTGATTCTCACGCCGGAGGGTGGTCACAAGGAGGAACCCCCCCTTCTCAGTGACGAGCTTACGGTGTCTGTTTTGCAGGTTCCCTGAAGTACAACTTACTCTGCTGGACCTAACCTTCGTGGGAAACATTACCTAGCCCCCAGATTACCCATAATCTGCCCGGGGTTACTTAGTGTTTCTTCATTGGCGCCATCCGTGCATAAAGCTAGAACTACATCTTTCTCCAGTTTTTCAAAACTTCTAAGATGACTAGAGAAATTCCGGTAACCACAACCCCAGCCACTGGGGTAAACACCGGCAACACAATGTTTACAAACACTACCCCAGCCACCCAAGCTGGGGCAAGTGAAATACATTTTACGAACACTACCCCAGTCACTCATGTAGGGGCAAGTGGAGTAAATATTCCACTGGGATTCACTGATGCCCAGCTGGAAAAACGACCTCGAGCCCCTCGCCAAACACTTGATCAAGTGAAGGCATGGGCCGAGGCACGTCAAAGAGAATTTCAGGCTGAGTTGGACGAACGCTTGCGTTCAGTCCAACAAGCTGAGGAATTCGGTAGTACTCGCCAGCACCTCAACATGAGTAGTGAGTACGAGTACTCAGACGGCGAGGGGGAAGACTCCGACACCGACGCGAACCCTCGCCATAGGGCGAAAGGGAAGCGTAAGGAAACGGATCCCCAACCAAAAAGGAATTTTGGGGAAGCATTCCAACCAGTCACAGAAAAAAGCGAGCGTGACTTCTCCAAGGCCTTTAGACCTACTGCTACAAACGCAGGAAAGTCAAAATTTGCAAGGGACATTGCAGAAGCAATCGCCCCGAGGAGTGCCAAACAAATGTCCAACATTGGCACATACGATGGTCTATCCGACCCAGATGACCATCTGAACAGGTTCATTGCGGGGGCAACCGTCAGTAACTGGACAGAACCCACGTGGTGCTACATGTTCCAGATGACTCTGGTAGGAGCAGCCAGAGCATGGTTCGACCGTTTACCGGTCCACCACATTTATGACTGGGCAGACTTCCAGAACAAGTTCAGTCAACAGTTTAGTCAACAGAGGAAACACACTGAGGAGCAGTGGACGATCCTCAACTGTGTCAGAGAAGAGGATGAATCCTTACTGGACTTCATCACCCGCTTCAACTCCAAGAAGGTGAGTCTGGGCAACATCAGTGAAGACCTCGTTCGCGCCGCTTTCATTCAGGGCGCTGAATACCCAGAACTCATCCGCACTCTGACGGGTAAAGACGGTATGCCATCCACGTGGGATGCCATAATGACGGCAGCCAAGCGCTTTGCCGAAACAGAGAAACAGCTGGGAAGAGATCTCCCCCACAATACAAACCTCTACACGCAGAGGACAAGGGAGAATAATGTAAGAACCGCCCGGCTAAACAAAAAGAGGCGGCAAGGTATTTGGCAGTCAAGGATAAATTTTGACACCTCAAGCTCTCGCCCTCTGGTTGGCGGAAGGGACAAAACGCACCCTTTGAACCGGAAAAACCGTTGGACGCCACTCACCAAGAGCGTCACGGAGATATTTGCCACGGAAAAACTGCCATGGCCAAAAGCCCCAGTGATCCGACAGAAACCCAATGCGGATCAAAGCAAGTCTTGTGACTTCCATGGGACAAAGGGCCATAGCACTGAGGAGTGCACATCCTTGAGGGACATCGTCGAGACATTCGTCAAGGATGGGAGGCTCGCACACCTCGTGGCATCTATCAAGAAGGGAGGAAGGAACGACAACAGGTACAGGGGTAACGGACGGAAGCCCGTCGACATTAGCATCAACATGGTCCATGGTAAGGTCAGAGGAAGAAAGAGACCAATGACCGAACCATGCGCATGGAAGGAAGCAGAAGTGCGCTTCCCGCGAGTGCCGGGAGGCCCAAACAAAGAAGGCCCCATTGTCATTAAAAGCCAGCTGGGGCACTACATCACCTCCCGTACCCTCGTTGACAATGGCGCATCGTCGACAGTGATGTACAGGCAGTTCTTCGACAAGCTCGATGATGAAGACAAGGAGCGCCTGGAGACGGTCTACGCTTCGATGGAAGGGTTTGACGGCAGCATGAACACTCCCTTGGGCATCCTATCTTTCCCCGTCACTCTCACCGATGGGAATTATTCACGCACGGAGGATGTGGATTTTGTTGTGATGAAAAAACCACATCATACGTATGACATCCTATTCGGGAGAGACGGGATGGCAAGGTTCAACGCCGTGGTATCCTCAGTCCACGGCATGATGGGATGGCCAACAGCTGAAGGCGTAGCGATGATCACGGGCATTCCCCAGGTATGCATCGCATCTGTCTCCTCTAAACCCAAACCGAAGATGGCCAAACAAACCATCACTGAACCTGAACAGTGGGCATTCAATGGGAAATATCCCGATCAGGCCGTTACCATTGGCCCGACAATTGTTGATCCAACACGCACCTTACTCAAGCGCTTACTGCAGCGAAACGCCGACATCTTCGCGTGGACACCAGCCGACATGACTGGTGTACCCCGGGGAAAGGCAGAGCATAAGCTCAAATGCGATCCGGCCGTTACGCCGATCGTACAAAAGCGCAGAGTAATGGGGCCCGAGCAAACCAACGCGTGCAGAACCCAAGTCAAGGAACTCCTTGATGCGGGCATCGTGCGCGTTAGCAAATATCAAACATGGGTTGCAAATCCCGTAATGGTACCGAAGAATAATAAACAATGGCGCATGTGCATAGATTTCAAAGATTTGAATAAAGCATGCCCCAAAGATTGTTATCCGTTGCCAGAAATTGATCTCAAGGTGGATTCGGTGGCACCATTTCGCCTTAAATGCTTCTTGGATGCATATAAGGGGTACCACCAAATCCACATGGCTGTGGATGACCAGGACAAAACCGCCTTTCGGACGCCCGATGGCACATTTTGTTATAAAATGATGCCGTTCGGACTTAAGAACGCGGGGTCCACGTACCAACGACTAATGGACAAAGAGTTTCACGCCCAAATTGGGAGAAACTTGGAAGTCTATATGGATGATTTGGTCATCAAAAGCCCCGAGCCAGAGACGATGTTGAAAGACATTGAGGAAACTTTCAACACGCTCAGAAAGATAAACATGAAGCTCAACCCGAGCAAGTGTTCATTTGGGGTGGAAGAAGGGAAGTTCTTAGGGGTCATTATTACTAAAGATGGCTTCAGAGCGAACCCTGAAAAGGTCGAAGCCATTGTCAAAATGGAATCACCTACCACCATAAAACAGGCTCAAACACTTAATGGACGACTAGTCGCGCTTAACCGCTTTTTGGCAAACCATGCGGACAGGTCGTTCCCTTTTGTGTCCACTAAGAAATTGTTTAAAGAAAACGCACTTCCGCTGGACACCAGAAGCGGAAGCAGCTTTCCAGGAGATTCGATCACGCCTGATCGAACTCCCAACACTCACAGCACCACAAGCGGGAGAGGAGTTAATCCTATACCTCTCCGCAACAGATAGAGCAACCGGGGCAGTCCTGCTTGTAGAACGAAAAGGCATCCAGATGCCAATCTATTATGTTAGCCGCGTGCTGGCAGACGCGGAAACCCGGTACTCTACCCTGGAAAAACTGGTCTTGGCACTTATACACGCTTCACGCAGGTTGAGACGATATTTCCAGGGTCACCCAATCACTATTCTCACCAACTTCAAACTCTCAAATGTTCTAGGCAAACCCGAGTTATCGGGACGCCTAGCCAAATGGGCAATTGAATTGGGAGAATATGCGATTCAATACAAGCCGAGACCAGCCATTAAAGGCCAGGTCCTGGCTGATTTTATTGCCGAAGTCCCCGCTGCGCGGGAGAAAGAGTGCCAGGAGGAGGTTCAACCCTCCCCAGCACACGAAATCGATGAGGTCTGGCGACTCTATACTGATGGAGCAGCTAGTAACGAGGGTTCAGGCGCAGGGTTAAAATTAACAAACCCAGCAGGCCAGGAATATACTTATGCTATTCGGCTGGATTTCCCAAGTACGAATAACGAAGCTGAATATGAAGCATTCCTGGCCGGATTGAGGATTGCGCGTAAAATGGGTGTAAAAAATTTGGAAGCCCATGTAGATTCCATGCTAGTGGCAAACCAAATAAACGGGACGTACACGGCTGTAAATGACACAATGGCCCTGTACCTTGCCCAGGCCAAAGCCATCATGCGCGATTTTAATGATTGTAAAGTGATACATGTCAAGCGCAGCGAAAACAAATCTGCGGATGCGTTAAGCAAGCTTGCATCACCGGCCTTCACCCACTTGGGTAAGGACATCCGCGTGGAACTCCTCGAAACACCATCAGTCCCGCACAAGGAAATTTGTGTCATCCAAACCGGTACAGAAACATGGATGACCCCAATAATAAAATACCTTGAAGCAGGAACGTTACCAGAGTCGAAGTCACAGGCAAGAAAACTACGCTGTAAAGCACTGAATTATCAGCTGGTCAATGACACCCTTTACAGACGTAACTTTCTTGGCCCATTGTTAAGATGCGTGGACAACCAAGATGCTGACTACCTCCTAAGGGAGGTTCACGAAGGCATCTGTGGAGTACACGCAGGCCCCCGCGCTGTGGTAGCCAAGCTAAACAACGCGGGATACTTCTGGCCGGGTATGCATATGGACGCGTTGGCATACATCAGAAAATGCAGATCTTGTCAGCTTTACGCACCCAACACGCATCGCCCGAAAAATGAACTTGTTCCTGTCACTTCCTCATGGCCATTTCAGAAGTGGGCCATTGACGTGACAGGCCCATTTCCAACAGCAGCTGGGAATGTTCAGTTCTAGTGGTGGCCATTGACTACTTCACCAAATGGATAGAAGCGAAACCTTTAGCCCAAACAACCGCAAAGCATATCAAAAAATTTATTTGGGAATTTATTATTTGTCGTTTTGGACTTCCACAGAATTTGGTAAGCGACAATGGCACCAACTTTGCTGACAAGAAGCTACAGCAGTGGCTGAAAGAACTTCAAATCACCCACACCTTTACCTCAGTGGCACACCCGCAAGGTAACGGTGAGGTAGAAAGAGCAAACAAGAGCATCGTCGAAGGCATTAAGAAAAGACTCTTGGAACACAGATCCGGCTGGGTGGACGAGCTTCCGCACGTCCTTTGGGCAAACAGAACGCTGAAGAAGACCAGTACGGGAGAAACCCCGTTCAGTCTCACTTATGGCACTGAAGCCATGATCCCAGTCGAAATCGGTTTACCCTCACCAAGGGTCTTAATCCAACCAGCAGACAATGATGCGGAAAGACGGTTAGACCTTATGCTAACCGAAGAGCGCAGAGACTTAGCCGCCGTGCGTGAAGAAAACTACAAACGACAAATGCAAAAGTACTACAACACGCGGGTAAAACTCTGCAACTTCAAGGAAGGAGACTACATACTGCGTAACAACGAGGCTTCGAACCAACAACGCCCAGGAAAGTTGGCCCCGATTTGGGAAGGGCCATACATCATCAAAGAAGTTCTGGGAAAGGGCGCGTACCGGCTCGAAAGGCTCGATGGCACTCCCATCCCTAGAACATGGAATGGAGCTCAATTACGCAAATGTTATATGTAGATCAATTCCAACTTGTAAAGAAAAGGCCTAGAGCCACTTCTAATGGAAATGATTCTCCTTTCATGATGTATTGATAGCTTGTAACCTATGAACTTCCCTTACGGGAAGAAGTAGTTGCGTGTGGAAGGCGGCAATACCCGCATAAACACAACGCCAAAATGTTAAGTTCTAAGGAAAACCTACACGCAGGTCAGATGAAGGTAAAGTTTAGCCATCCTTGTAAGTGCAAGTGACGGTCTTACCCGCACAATCACGAACAAGGAAGCCAAACTTAACTTACCATCTACCACGTTAAAAGGTTAACTTATGAACACTTAAAAAAGGAGAAGAAAAACCTACACGCAGGTCAGATATAGGTCTAAAGTTAAAGCCATCCTTCTAAGTGCAAGTGACGGTTACACCCGCACAATCACGAAAGAGGGAGCAAAAACTTTAGTCCATTATCAACCACGTTCAAAGGTTTAACTTAATGCCTTAGAAATTTTGAAAAACCTACACGCAGGTCAGATAGAGGGTAAAGGTTAGCCATCCTACCAAGTGCAAGTGACGGTTTTACCCGCACAATCACGAAGGAGGAGGCGAAACTTTAACCCATCATCAACCACGTTCAAAGGTTCTTATTCTAAACACTTGGGAAATTGCTAATTTAAACTAAGTATGCAAGTCATAAGTTTATAAAGCAAAGAACCCAAGGAAGGAAATAACAATCTTATACGCAAAGAGATTAATATTTCACAATCATTTACAAGGGCTGGGTAACTACCCGCCTAAAAAAAATCTATACAAAGCTAAGTCTATCCTAGCAGCGGGAAGGGATCTTCAGGATCAGGCTTCAGGGCCACCTCCGCTTGGGCCAGCACCATCAGAGCGCGGCTGCCCAAGGAAAGCCTTAAGGATGTTTAGCCCATCATCAGCAGCAGCAGCTTCATTCACCTTCTCCACCACTGGATGCGGGAAGGCAGCGTACTGGTTCACAGCTTGGTCATAAGCAGCTTCAGTGTTAACATTGAATAAAGGGAAGTTGGAGGGCGGAAAGCCTCTCTCAGCAAACCCTAGACCAAGCAGGAAGCCAGTCTTCTGCCCATCCTCATGAGAAGCGTTGAGGGCTGCGCTCATCGCATCGTCATAAGAGGTCTCTGAAAGGACCTGACGCACAACCTACAAAAGAATAAAGTTAGAACATTTTCTAATTACAAGCAGAAAGCGTAAAGAAAAAGAGGATACCTGAGGCAACGCTTCTCGAAGCAGCCATTGGAGGGTAGCTTGACTTTCTTTGTAAGCACGTTCGGCTCCGCTTTTATCAAGGTTGGCAAGTTGAACTTCCTTGGCGGCAGCTTCTTCGACGCTTTTGAGTCTCCTTTCAGTACGGTCGAGCACCCCCCTCTGGTCAAGGATCTCCTGCAGCTTCTTGGCATCTTCCATTGCCAAGGCGTCATGAGCATGCTGAAGAGCCTTTAATTTGCATTTAAGCTGCTCATTCTCTTCGCGAAGTGGCTCAGCAACAGCTTCAGCCTTGGCAGCCCTCTCAGTTGAGTTTCGCGCAGTCTCCTTGGCCAGCCGAAGCTGTTCATTCACAGCTTGGGCAGCCTTGGAGCGGGCCTCGAGTCGCGCCTGGACTTCAACCTCGAGGGCCTTGAATGCCTTCTCCTTCTCGGCTGCGGCAGCGGCCAACTGCCGGTTCTCCTCCCGAAGAGCCCGCGCTTCAGATATATCTTTGGCGCGAGCTGCTTTTAACTTGTCGTTTTCACGACAAAGCAGCTCGACGCGGGGCTGCGTTCGGGCCTGGAGAACCCGAAGCTCATTGGTTAGCCTACCCTCTTGGTAGCTAGCCATGGCTTCCCCCAACGCACCATGAGGAGCAGCGTGGCGAGCCCAGTCCACGCACTCCACAGGGGTGCGAAGGGTTGTTCCTCGGCGTATGTTCCATCTTGGAACATACACTTCATTGGAATCCGACACTGCAAAAGAAACAAAGGCAGTTAGGAAAAGATGACAAAAATATACAAAGAAAAAAAGAACCCTACGTACCTGTAGGGTCAATAACAGGCCGATAGCCGCCAAACCCATCACCTGAACCTAAAGGAAATCCATCCAACAGGTCAGGCAGACGGGAAGGTGGCATAGATCGGCGAGAAGCCCGGCACGTACCTGATGGTCCGGCCGTCGGTGCCGTTGGCACAGGTATAGTGGCAGCCGCCGTGGTAGCCATTGTTGGCGCCGACTGCTCAGCAACAGTAACCGCCGGCGCCGTGAAAGATGCTGTAAAAACTGCACTCACGGCCGGCGGAGACACCTTCGCAGCTGGAACAGCCTCAGGAAGGCTGGAACCAGCGGAAGCAAGCGTAGACGCTTGGGTCGACGCCTCGGGAAGGCTGACCGAGCCTACCGTCATTGGCGGGGGAATACTTGCTCCAACTCCGCCCTGGAATGCGTCAACATCCGCACCTGCACGAGCAAAAGTGTTAGAAAAATTTGTTCGAAACAAATCTAGACAAGAATTATGGGGGTACTTACGGGGTCTCTTGAGCTTGAACGCACGGACGAGTGGGGGCGAACCCGATGGAGCCGGCCTCTTAACACCGGTAACCGTCGTCGTCGCTGCCTCCCCGGAGGTAACACCTGCAGCCTCCGGAACGGTGGTCTCTTCACCATCGGGCTTCCCCGCCACCTCTGCATTATCTGACTCCGAGTCAGATAGGACTACCGGGTCGGCCGTAGAGGCCACCTTCTCCTTGCCTTTCCCGACGGCAGCCTTTTTCTTCCGCACCAGCGGAGGACCTTCTGCGGATTCCTCAGAAGAAGAAATGTCATGAACTCCAGCAGCAGGCACAGCATTGAGAGGTTCAGGGTAGAAGATAGGCTTACCTGGCCGTCGGTGGCTCAGGATCTCTTGGCCTGGCGGGTAAACCTCCACGAACCGACCCGCAGTCTGCTCGAGGATGGGCAACTCGTTCTCGTCCAGAGCACGAGTACCCATCCGCGCAGGACCATCTTCCTCCCGCGGATTCAGGAGCGACTGAAGATCGTTACCCTCTGAAATCAACAAGAAAGTTAGAAAAAATCGTAGTCAGCAAAAAAGAAACAAGACATACCATAAGGGGTAGAGTTCGAACCATATTCAAGGACGATCGGAACCTTATCCGCATTCGCCGCCTTCCACACCCGGCTCATCCCCAGCATCACCATCGCCGACTCCGGAAAACGGAAAACCGGGGACTGGACCCGGGATATCTTCGAAAACCATTCCGCCTCCTCGTAGTTGAGGGCGGGAAGGTTCGGAAGCGCCTGGCCATTCTTAAACTTCATGGCGATGGGGACGGCGCGAGCGGATATGAAGAAGAACTCTCTTCTCCATGAGCGAAGACTCCGCTCGGTGGTACAAATCTTTAAACCCTTGATACGGGTTGTAAGAGTGTACCACCCCTGGATGCACCTCCAAGTGTAGAAGGTCATCAGACGGTCAACAAAGGGCTCAAGGCCCAGTATCCGGCACACCCACTCAAAGTGCCGGACCTTGGCAATGGCCATGGGGTGCACCTCTGTCAGGTGCACACCGTGCCTCTCCAGGACACGGTACACAAACTTTGTCAACGGAAACCTAAGGTTTCCGTAGACAAAGAATGCAGCATAAACCCCGATCTTGCCACTAGGGGCATCGTACACAGTATGGTGGGGTTCAGGAAACTCAGGCTCGAGAGACTCGAGCATGAACTTCCTGACGATATACTGGTACAGATCGACAGGAAGAGAACACTGGCATTCGCCAGCAGTCTTCTGATCATCAGTATCATGAGAAGACATGGTGGAAAAAAGAAAAAGATTTCAGAGTAAGGCTTTACTGAACAGGAAAATTCGCCGGAAATTACTTGAGAAGAAGAAGAAAGGTGAAAGTGTGAATTGCAAATAACTCTCTTCCCCTTTATATAGCAATCGCAATTAATGCGGTGAATTTAATGCGGAGGAGAGAGAAATCAAAGGTGCAATGAAACTATGACACGTGGCAAAAAGCAGGCTGGCAACAGCTGTTGAAAAGACGTGTGCCAGTAATTTCGCGGCCACGCGCCCGAAAAATCACGCCCCACGCGCCTGAAAAAGCGACTGGAATGACCATGTTCTGTCACGTCACCATAACTTCCTGCACGTCCTGACAGTCAGAAGAAACTGTCGCACGACGTTTCAGAGGTTTGGACTGTTCTTATCTTTTCACCAACTCTTCGAATTTCAAAATTCAAAATTCGAAAATATTAAAAAGTAAGCGGGAAAACCCCCCCTTACCTTGGCAAACAAGTAACCGTAAGACGGATGCGGGTACAGTGTTAAGGCGAAACCCTTCACATACCTAGCACCCGCAGGGAATTGAAGCCAAGAACCTTGGCAAACAAGTAACCGTAAGACGGATGCGGGTACAGTGTTAAGGCGAAACCCTTCACATACCTAGCACCCGCAGGGAATTGAAGCCAAGAAAACCTTGGCAAACAAGTAACCGTAAGACGGATGCGGGTACAGTGTTAAGGCGAAACCCTTCACATACCTAGCACCCGCAGGGAATTGAAGCCAAGTATTCCTTGGCAACCAAGTAACTATAAGACGGGTGCGGGTACAGTGTAAAGGCAAAACCCTTCACATACCTAGCACCCGCAGAGAATTGACGCCAGGAATACCTTGGAAGTAAAGTAAACGTAAGACGAGCGCAGGTACAGTGTTAAGGCAAAACCCTTCACATACCTAGCGCTCCGCTGGGAATTGAAACCAAGAAGGATCTTCTGGGCAATGCTTGCGGAAACGGAAATAACATCCCCGCATAGCGGGAACGTCGAGAACTACGTTGTTTGAAGCTCCAGGATGGAATTGGTAGTCTTAACATAATTGATCACTATGTTCAAAACTACCAAAACCTCATGGAAAATCCATACAACTGGGACTCAATGCTCCTGACTTGCGAGGAGGTTACAGACCTACCCGCATCATACCCAAAGACCAAGCAGGAAACTCGGGCATTTCTGCAAGTGACAAGGACTTCCCATGGAAAACCTTACAAAACCCTTTTCAAAACCCTTTGCTTAAGTCCAAAAGTTCACCTCACTTTATTAAACACGCATGAGAAGAACATTGGACTGGGGGGACTTGAAGAGGTAGGTCCCAGCAGAGACCAGTTGGTCCCGCAAGACTCACCTTGAACAGGGTTGTCTGCGCAAAGGCCATCTGCTCCCGCAGGACCCAACATGCTCATAGAATCTTACGCGCAGTACGCAAGCTGTACACGCAGGGAAAGCCTCCCAATGGTGAAGTACCCCGCCTGTTCCCGCAGTTGCGGATACAAGCCATCAGGGAAGGCTACCCGCAGACAGCAGGGCTACACGTACAAGACACTAGCTACTTCAGCAGTCACGTGAAGGCATGAGCAAGGCGGGAACAATCCCGCCCAAATGAGCCAGTCTGATTCTGAAAGATCTTTTGTACCATACCTACCAAGGTATGGATAGGACAGACGATCTGACCAGAACAGCCCATGAGCCAATCACAGGGTGACAGCTCACCGACAACAGTGCGAGGAGGAGCACCCTCTAGTACTGTTTGTCACTATTAGCCGCTGCCTACTCACCAACCCTCACTGTGGAGCAGGCGCAGCCTACAGTTGGTGGAATAGTATTACTGTTGGCCGTAACCTATTCACCAACCAGCATGGCCTGCGTACAATCCACAGTCAGTGGGACGTGCATGGTCTACAGTTGGTGGAATAGTGCAGCCGACTTTATTACTGTTGGCTGTAACCTACCCACCAACCAGTATGGCCTGTGCGTAATCCACTGTTGGTTGAACAGGAATACTATTCAGCCGGCTGTACCTTCTAGAAAACCTACCTTCGGCTATAAATACTCCAATATCTTGGAATGGTAAGATCATCTACTATCTCGTATAACTTACTTGATAACTGCTCTAATAGTATTCATATACTTTTATATTCAAAGAGCAATATAGACTGATTCTCACGCCGGAGGGTGGTCACAAGGAGGAACCCCCCCTTCTCAGTGACGAGCTTACGGTGTCTGTTTTGCAGGTTCCCTGAAGTACAACTTACTCTGCTGGACCTAACCTTCGTGGGAAACATTACCTAGCCCCCAGATTACCCATAATCTGCCCGGGGTTACTTAGTGTTTCTTCAGTTACTAATTATGAGTAATGAGATGCTACATCTTTAGTTACAAGAAACCAAAATGTTATGATGGCCTTTAGTTCCTCGGTAGCTTTCTGATTCGTGTTAACGATCTTGGATACCATATTGAAAACGTACACGCTCGCAATTGTAAACAATTATAACAAAAGATTGGAACTTGAAAATGTTTAAGTGGATTAACAAACTTGTTTGACACTTCCAATCTATCCTATATAAACGAACTCGATAGACACAACGTTTAGATGATGGTTGTGGATTACCGTCAGTCCGTCACATATAAGGTTTGGGATAGTAACCGCCAATAACTACTTAATCATGGAGTTTAAACTCTTCTAAACAAACACATTTATCGGCCTACGGCCCAAAGTCCCAAACATCAAACCCTAAATGTGACCGAAACAAACCGAACAACTTAAACATAATGTTCTAGAACTTGACCTAGAGGTGCACAAACCGGGTATTTTCAGGAACCAGTTCCGGGAATGTTCAAAAAAAGTCAAAACATGGTTGGGTAGGAACCGGTTCCGGGTATTTGACCGGGTTCAGGTAGGATCAGGTCAGGTTTTGACCGGGTATTTCCGGTTCCGGGGAGAAATCTAATACCATGTCATACCCACGGGTTGGGTACGGATAGGAACTGGTTCATGGTCGGGTCCGGAACCAGGTATTTTGTGCACCTCTAACTTGACCCAGCATCTACATAAAATTAACATAAACAATAAATGATCCCAATGACTCTAGCAGGCAAGCAGCCCACTAATAAACTAAACTGGTCACATAATAAAGGTGCCATTTGACCTCTAAGGTCAAACTTATGAAATTTCAGGTCCATAGCCGATATGGATTCGTTAAATCATTAGTACTCCAACAATGTGTCGTTTAATGTGGCTTTCTAAAGTGCGGAAAACCAACACTCCGTAATAAATATGTAAACGGTATAAAAAATAACATGAAACGAAGTAACAGAATTTCAGTGATCACTTTAAATCACAATTATCGTTACACAAATAAACCCGAGACACCGATATTCCAATTCCCTATAAAACAAAAACTCGTACTTCAGTTTGTTTAGACATGTCGCGAGTCAAATACGCAACCTTGAGTCTTTCAAGTGTAACAGATGTTGTATTTTCATAAAACATGTGACATATACGTGACATATAACCTAAAATATTATTATTATTTCCATAACAAATTTTAAATAATATAAGAAGTGATAACGACCATTGACCAGCCAGCCCACAAGTAGTTCCACTTGCATACTTTGAAACCTATGAAGCAGCCAGTTGACTCATTATATTTGGGCATATATGCAATATATCTTTGGTAGGTTTTGTATATCATACTTTCACATTAGTAATCAAATCTTAAATCTTAAATAAACGAAACCTTTAAAAGCTCTCTGGTTACTCTTACATTCTCTTAAACCACCAGATTGTTTATTTGTAAATAAAGGTTTCTCATACATTTGACCCGAATTCATGGGTATGGGTTTCACCAAACCCAGATAACTCTTAAACGGGTTATAACATCTCATTAAATTAAAAATTAATCTCACCATATATTTGATGTGAAAAACCTATAAAATAGGGATATACTAAAAATTAATATCCGATTTTTTTTAAAAATGTATTATTTATAATTAAGAAACAATTTTATATTTGAAAAATTAAGCAGGTCATAGTCTAACCAAACCCAGATAACTTTTAAACCGGGTTATAACATCTCATTTATTTCTGAAACTCTTTTATCATCAAATCCTAAATATATTATTAACTTACTTACAATAAATAAAATTAAATCTAAAAAATATTTAAATATTAGAATGAATAATGTAAAATAACTCCCGGAGGATAAAAGCTAGGAATTCATAAAGTGCCATGTAAGAACAAAACTAGACCAAATAGACCAAATGATGTATTTATGTTGCCGTTAATAAACTAGGTTATCACTGCTTATAAAATAGAACTCAGTTAACCATATATATATATATGTATAATACTTAATTTTCAATATTAAACATGTATGTAAATACATGTTATTCTTTATATACATATACACAATTATGATAAATGATAATGTGCATATGTGTACATTATATAACTGGATATTAAATAATAAGAAACATATATGTAGTTGTATACAATTAACCATACCAAGTTGGTACCGGGCGGTGTCCTCTCAAGTCTTAAGCCCCTGGGTTTATTGATGGATGAAATAAGAACAGTTATGAAAAAGCGTATAGCTCACATTTTCTAACTCGTATCAATTTATAGAAAGTGTGTACGGACTATCTAAAATGTTGTTGATACAGGTGGTCACTGATTATTGTTTTAAGCAAACTGTTGCAACATCAACACAAACATCTAAAACATATTCCACCTAAATACACAATTATTCAACATGTTTTAATTATATGATGTTTCAGAGCCCTAACAAAACGAATACTTAGGAACTGAATTACAAGTAGCTATTGATATTATACAAAACGGTTACTGTTAAAACACGCATAAATCGAAATATTTATATATTTCAACAAATATACCTTCTCTGCTTGCCTATATACTAACAATTGCACCTGATTCTATCAAAGCTTTAAGCGTTAAGTTACACAATACGAACAAATCCAGTGTCGGTTTTATCCCAAGCAAGCGAGTTTCTTTGTGCAAAACATGTTCCTGCAATCCCATTAAAACTAGTCACTTACCTTTATTAAAATATTTTTTAATTTATTAAATATATATTTTTATAATAACTATTAGTGTATATAAAATTATGATATAATTTAACTAAATAGTATATATTATGTATAAAAAATTATAACTAAAAAGTATATGAAAATAACCATAATGTATATAAAGTAATTACAAAACAATAAACAATCCGAGCTTGAGCTTAAAAAACTACTCACGAGCTAAGCTCGAGCTTTAAGAATAGAGCTCGAAATGATCCAAGCTCGAGCTCAAGCTCTCGTAAGTTAAACGAGCCGAACTTGATCCTAGTCTAACTTGTGCCCGGCTCGGCTCATTTATACCCCTAGCAACAAATGAAAAATTTTATAAAAAGGCTTTAATCATTTACTTATTAATATGTGCATGTTTCTCATGGCCATGGGTATGTTTTTTAGCTTAAAAATTATAACTTTTTTAACAATTTCACCAAAAAAAGGTTACTCCAATAGAGCTGTCTACATATGGCAAATTATGATATATCTAGAGGATAAAAGTTTAAGAAACTAACACAAAACATCCTTGGTTTTGCTTCTTCGTCTTCTTCTTCTCTTTCGGTGGTGGTTGTGGTTTGATAACCACCCGAATAGCAGCATCAAAAACTGCTTTTACATTCTGTCATCAAGAAAAGATAAATTAAAAAGTTAATAAATAGTTACTGAAACAAGAAACTTGATCAGATGAATAATATTCACACCTGTTGAGTTTTAGAGCTGCATTCGATGTAATATGCAGCGCCCATCTGTTTTCGCAGCTCCTCTCCCTAATAACATTGTTAACCAACATCCAAAATCTGAATATTAATTTGTACAGGTGATGAGGTGGCAGGTCAAATGGTTGTTGATACAGGTCATTTTTGTCTACTTTTTATTTTTTTTATTAATAATTATTGCATTGACTATGATTACAATATTAATATTATTACTATAACAATCAAAATCTTGTATTTGGCCCATTCCCGTTATAGTTAAATGTTGTTTGAGATAGATCACAACTCGTATAGATCCAGTCATAAGTAAATGGGTCGATCTCGTTACAACTACAATTGGGAAGCAATAACAGTAGGGGTGTGCATGGGTCAGTTTTGGGCTTAAACTGAACCAAAATATAAAAATTCGGTTTCAGTTTTATCATTTGGGCTTGCAAATTTTGGGTTAAAAAAATGGACTAAAATAATGAATTTGGGCTAGAAACTTTGGATGTAATCTTTTCTAATTAATAAGTATTAATTGTTACACATTTGGACCTAACATATTTGGGCTACACCACTTACTAATTTCTTATATATTACCTAATATCGGTTATTCGGTTATACAGAAACCGAAACTGAACAAAAAACTTGTTTTTTCCAAAAAACATAAAACCAACCCATCAGTTTTTTATTAGGTTCGATTAATTCGGTTTCATGCACACCACTAAAAAAGCAGCAGAAAACCAACCTGTGCAGTGGTCACGGGTACTAGTCCTGGATGGTCAGCTAAGTAGCGTTTATCCTCGCGAAGATCTAAACAAACAAGCAATCATACATCAAATCAGATTTGACAACACGAGCGGGTCAAATAACGGGTCAAAATGGAACATTCAACTTAATTTTTATAAAATCATACCGAGTTTGGTTCCAGCAAGAACAACAGGGACTCCGGGAGCAAAATGTTGAAGCTCAGGTATCCACTGCTCAAGTAATAATTAGTTAAAAAAATCAACTAAAACACCAACAAATATTATTGAACCATAAAATGATAATTTGTTTTTTATTTATTAATTTACCTTTTTAAGTACATTTTCATAGCTGGCTCGACTAACCAACGAAAAAGCTAGAACAAACACGTCGGCTCCCCGATAACTTAACGGTCTCAACCTGTTGTAATCTTCTTGCCCTTTTGCATTAACAAAATGTTACAAAATATAATTAGAACTACCATAATTAACTAGTACTGTTTTTTTAATTATAAATGGAAATATATGACTTGTGATTGTGGATAAGATCTAACCAGCAGTATCCCAGAGGCCTAAATTGACAGTGGTGCCTTCAACTACCACATTTGCACTGAAGTTATCAAATACAGTTGGTACATAGTCCTGGATTTAACAACATTATATTATTAAAAATTTAAAATTACACCTCATAAACACATAAATGTGTGTCTTGAAATAAACCATCATTAACAAGTAACAGTCTTTCGAAATTAGCATTTAAATTTTGTTATTTTTTTAACGACGACTTTCTTTGTATGTTAGGCCACCGAATCTGACAAACTATGTTGTCTTAACCGGGCCCACGCTGGCTTTAGAGTTTGGCTTGGGCTTTTCCGGGTAACCATACTGTCGACTGCCACCGGTGGCGAAACTTGCACATACATGTCGAGGGGGCCGGACTCAATATGTATAAAGAAAACCATAAACTAGACGGGGTCGGGCTCAAAGTTTCGGTCGGAAATGGGTAAATTTACACTATGTATAAAGATTTTCGGCCGAAAAAGAATAATTTTATACTACAGAGAAAAAACTTAGGGGGTCGGGCTCAAAATTTTGGTCCGAAATGGGTAAATTTACACAATGTATAAAAATTTTCGGACAAAAAGGATAAAATTTACACTACAAAGCGAAAAACGGAGGGGTCGGGCTCAAAATTTAGGTCCGGGTAAATTTACACTATGTATAAAAATTTTCGAACGAAAAATGTTAAATTTACATCATCGAGCAAAAAATGGGAGGGGCCGAGGCCACCCCAGGCACCAAGGCCCACTTGACAGTCGTTCCGTCGTCACAAGAGCAAAACTCTCTAACGCAAAATTGACATTATATTTGGCAGAATTTGAAAACTTTAAGCCCATCTATAAGTTAATAATTTGTGCAAATTTAATAAACCAGATAAAGATTTAGTTACCATAGCCTAGTCCATTAATTCATCAATTAATCTAGGTTCAAATCTGGATTAATAAGAGTAACACATACCATAAAATGGTGTCAAAAATTCAATCTTTTTAAAAAAAGAAAGACACCCAGATATTAAAATGGCCAATTCACAAGATTCCAAAGATGAAACCAAAGAAGCCCCAGAACCCTAGGTTCAAGATTCTTGAAAACAACAATAAAGGCTGCAACTTTATGAAAAAACCAGATGCATAATAATAATAATAATAATAATAGGACTTACAGTTGGGAATTTGTTGCTGGTGTAACAAATAAGCATACAAGTCTTGCCAACAGCACCATCACCAACAGTGACACATTTGATGAACTTAGAGGCACTTGAAGCCATTGAACCAATCAAGAACACAATATTATTATTATTGTAATTGTGAAAATAATAAGAAAGGATCCTATGAGGGTATGAGAATAAAGAAATGAAATGAAGGTTGTGTTTACTTTAGAGGTGGACTGTATGTATGTGTAATGTGTGTTATATTTTTGGTGAGGTGAAAGAAAGACAAAAGATGGAGAGCCTAAATAGGATCACATGATTCCACACCACTTTACATCATATATTTACTTCCACTCTAATTATAATTATGATTATTATTATTATTATTATTATTATTATTATTATAACATATGTAAACCAGATGTTTTAAACCCGAGTGTTACAACAAGAATATTACAGGAATTTGGTACCGGTTTTGATTAGAGGACATATGAGATTTCTGATTGTTGTGACAGCTGGTAGATAGATAGAGGCTACTGTTACCTGGAGGTACAGTGTTGGCGTATGTTGATAAGACAATCGTGCATTTGTGATCCTTTTTATACTGGTTGTCGCTTAAAGGAATCTTGCAGCGTGATTGACTTGAGGACTAGTCGTTCGGTATTGTTTGTTTCTCCCGTGTGTGACAGGTCTCGTGTCCGCGGGCGATGCCCATGAGTTTCTTGTGATGTGTTCAATGATTGTTTTGTGGGTGACTGGGGTTGTCTCGCGGACCTTGTCTAGGACTTATGTTGTCTTTCCTTGGCGGTGCGGATAGGTCCTATCTCTACAGGTTTGTTATGGTATCGGTTCGTGTCATATTAAAAACTTGCTAGGTTGTTTATGTAACTTAATGAAGCTTGAGGGGGTACCATATTATAAATGTTGTGGGGTTACTTGTGCAACTAAATTAAAGTTGTGGGGTACCATATGTAAATATGTGTGTGAGGTTAATTGTGTAACTAAATGAAAGTTGTAGAATGGCGTATGCAAATTATGTGCATGGATTTCGAAATTAAGTATTTAATATGTACTATATGAGCAGTTATGCTAAAAAATGTTATCGTGAGAAGCTCTTATAATGCAATGCATGTATTATAGCGCAAGTGACAAACGCGACCAACGAAAAATGTAAAAATCTAACAACGATAGACACTTGAGTTGCGTGGTTCCTAACGAGTTGTTTTATACACTGTTTTGGTCATTTTAAAGAAAAAATAGGCTATGATTGAAAAAAATATATCTTAATTTTAATCTAACAATGTTTATGTATTTAATGGTTAATGAGCAAACTTTGGTAGTGGTCATAGTTAAATAATTTCTTTTTATGTAAAGGTGGTTGTTATTTTTTTAAGTTATATTTTAATGATATAACTAAGACTTAAGTAAAAAGGTTAGTGTTTCTTAAGAATCAAAACAAAATGTTAGTGGACATATGACCCTTATCCATTTGACTTGTTGTCAAACAGGTTTCACACTCTTTTGTTCGTAGAATAATACAAATAAAAAACATTTTAGTTGTAATACAATACAAAATAAAAGGAAAACAGTAAAATAATATTAGCATTTATGATAAAGTAAAACAAATAAAATGGAAAAAGAAGATGAAAAACATAAGTTAATGTCTAAGGATTCGTGCTCAACTTAGTTTCTTTAAAATTAATATTAGGAATTCAAACAAAAAAACGTATTTATTCTTAAAATAAAACAGCCGAAGCAATTAGTACTACCATGAAAGATACAAACACCTGAATTAGACCTAAAGCTTACAACATGAATGATAAAAGATTGTTAGAAGACTTTTGAAAGTGGTAGGGAATTCCTTGAGTTTGGAGGTGTGTTACGGTGTGTTTCAATAGAGTAATTGTTATTATTCTATAACTTTCGAAATAAAGTAATTATTATTACACTATTGTATTTTATTTTTAACAACATAATTACTCTACTTCAAAACTGTAATTACTCAAGTTATTTGTTTGTTTAGTTCGTAAGTTTATTTGCACCAGAATCCCCCCCCCCCCCCAATTATTTTATAAATACAATATAGTAATGAATAACACTTAAAAATTTTTTGAACGACGAATTTATAGTTTTGAAACCAGGAACTCCCATACCCTCTTAACCCAAGAAGTTTAAAGGTTTTGTTTTGATCAATAGACCCCCAACCTATCGATAACACTCGATGTTTATTTAGTCGTAAAAATATATTTAAAATAATTTATAGTTTTATACCATGACATCCTAACAAGAACATTTAATATACCATGTATGTGGGGACACAAATGGCGTTGTTGTTCATAAAACCACATAAAACTATCATAACATGCTTAGGGTGCTCCCATCCAAACATACCGATTGCAACTGACCAATTAAATTATTACATCTCATTATTTTTACCCAAAGTTTACCGAATCATAAGAGGCGGAGGCAGAGGCGGAGACGGTGTATCCAAATTTACCGATTCAATTTGCCACCCAAATCAATAATGTTCCAGCTTTCCACATTCGAGTTCGCCTACCTAATTTTCATTTTGTTTTGATACATTTGGGTCTCGTTTTTAAAAAGCCTTCAGCGGGTTGTGCACAGTAACTCAACGACACCGAAGAACGATAACTTTGTTTTTGGTATGATTGGTTTTGTCATTCAAAAGGGGTGACAGCGCAACTTATTGACCACCTACCTGCCTCTTTATTATAATTGAATCATTTATTTAGTTAAAAATATAAAACGAGTGTGACGAATAATAAGGGACAGGACAGTGTTGGACCGTTGGAGAACTATCTGACGAACCCGAATTGGGTTGCTGATGAGGCCCCTTACAACCTTATACAAAAATTTGTATCTTACTGAACTTTTTGGGTTAATTAATGCTAATAAAATATATGCATCGGTTAGATTTAATTAACTAATAAAATGATGTCACATGTCACATATTTGTAAGGAAAATAAACTTATGATCATACATTTTAATATAATAGTAAATAATATAAGATATTTCAAATACAAGCATATGTGATGGCATTTATTGCTTTAAATTATCGGTGTCTAGAACCATAATACAATTTCACTAGCCAGCCAACTAACAATAGGGCGGTTGACCCGTGACAAACACCGGTGCACCAACTCCAATTTTTATTTGAAATTTAATTCGTATTTCTTTTAAGAGTAACATTTGGGTGCTAACGAGCCGAGCTGCTCTCGAATCGACATCAAGCTCGAAATTAGATGAGTTGTTTTTAGCTCAAGCTCGAGCCTCAAAATAAAGCTTGTTTAGTTATCGAGGCCAATCTCGAGCCTTGTATGTGAAGTTTGTTTAGGCATTACATGTGTATTTTTTAAGTTTTACTTTTTTTAGGCTTCTATGTATTAATTTCACATTGCGCAGGTAAGCTTTGGCATGTTTATTCGTTTAAGGTACTATACGAGCTCGAGCTGAGCTTATGCTCGTTTTAGGTCTTTCTCAAAATATATAAAAATAATTATAAATAAATATAAGTTAATTAATAAATTTAAAAAAGAGCCGAACCTAAACTTGAAAAACAACTCACGAGCCAAACTCGAACTGTAGAAAAAGAGCACAAAACCAGCCGAGCTCGAGCACACATAAGTCCAGCAAGCCAAGCTTGAGCCTAGTCGAGGTTGAGCTCGGTTCATTTACACTCCTAAATAAAAATACATAAAAACATTTTAAGTATTCGACCTTTTATGTTAAACCCATATATGCATAAATAAATAAACTATGAGGGTCAAAAGATTTAGCTAAAAAGAAGCCAAAATACTATAATAGTATAAATGGTAAAAACACACCAGTAGTACTTGTACTGAATAATTGTATAGTTGTAAATCGATAAAATGGTGGTTATTTGCTTTGTTTTTCTTAAATATGTTTAGAAGAGTGGACATAAAAAATATATATATCACTTTTGGATATTTAATAAACATCACAAGTGAAAGAGTTTGTTGGGGCTTTTGGTATGACTTTGTTTTCAAGTTCTAAACTAACACATTTTCTTAAACTAATTGCAATTTTTAATTTTTTATAATACATTCAAACATCATGGATGATGTGTAAAGTGTAATTAAGGAGAAATTACTTGTAGATTTACATATAAATTTAAATAGAAGATTGTATAAGACGATTTGTATCTATTTCTAAGACGAAGTGTGCAAAGATAACTCTTGATTGAACATCAACAATAGTTGTAAAGTTATATTCAACATAACCACCACATATCTTAGTGTTTATGTAGTGGTATATTCTAACTCTATTGGGATCAAGATTTGACTTCCATCCTTGTGGGGTAGTTGATTTCATTTATAGAAAGAAGATTCAATTAATGTCTACGAATTATTTTGCGGGACTTAACTAGCGTATTCATAGAATATCATTAATAAACACGAACATATAAGAATAGCCAACATCTAGTTTTAATTTTTAAAAGGTAATAGTATGATTGGCTTCACCAGTATGATCGGTGTGTATAACCCAATCAGGAAAAATATATTTGATACTAAAAAACCTGTACAGGTGTTCCTATCGATACATGGGCTTTCGAGTCCCCCTTCCCGTTCCAAACTCTTTTTTTTAACGATGTAAACTACACATTATTTTGTCACGCGTTATTTTCATACCGTGTTATGTACATTATTAAGTGCTAATAAATAGTATTTATTGTCATTTATGGAAGAACATGGATGTATAATAACTTACACTAAGTTGCCATAAAGCTATTTATTGTCACCTTATAATGCTATTAATAGTTTCTTTATTGTACTGAAGAGGTAGGTTCCAGCAGAGCCCAGTTGGACCCGCAAGACTCACCTTGAATAGGGACGTCTGTGCGGTTGGACCCACAAGACTCACCTTAAAAAGGGACGTCTGCGCAAAGACCAACTGGATCTGCAGGACCCACCACGCTCAGAGAGATGACGTCCTTACGCGCAGTACGCAAGCTGTTCCCGCAGGAAAAGCCTCCCAATGGTAACGTACTCCGCATGTTCCCGCAGCTGCGAATACTAGCCATCAGGGAAGGCTATCCGCACTAACAGCAAGGCTACACGCACAAGGCACTAACTCTCAAATAATTCAGTAGTCACCTGAAGAAGGAATGAGCAAGCCGGGAATACTCCCGCACAAAGCCGGGAATACTCCCGCCCAAAGCCGGGAATACTCCCGCCCAAATGAGCCAGTCCGTACGCTACTGGAGGATCTTTTGTACTGTACCTGCCAAGGTATGGACAAAAGATCTGACCAAAGCAGCGACAGCTCACTGACAACAGTACGACGAGCAGCACGCTCTAGTACTTAAAGTCACTATCAGCCGCTGCCTACTCACCAACCCTCATCGTGGCACGTGCGTAGCCTGCAGTTGGTGGAAAAGGAACAGTGCACAGCCGGCCATGTCACTATCAGCCGCTGCCTACCCACCAACCACTAGCATGGCACGTGCGTAGCCCACAGTTGGTAGAACAGGAATATTATACAGCCGGTTGTACCTGCTTGGAAACCTACCTTCGGCTATAAATACTCCAACACCTTGGAACGGTATCATCATCTTATATCTTCATATATTATCTGATATCTGCTCTAGCTATTTCTCTTAATATACACTTATATTCAAGAGCAATCTAGTCTGATTCTCACGCCGGAGGGTGGTCACAAGGAGGTACCCCCCCCCCCTTCTCAGTGACAAGCTCACGGTGTCTGTTTTGCAGGTCATCAGAAGAACAACCATCTTTGCCGGACCTAACCCTCGTGGGAAACATCTACTTAACCCCCAGATTATCCGTAATCTGCCCGGGGTCACTTAGTGTTTCTTCATTGACGCCATTCGTGCATAAAAGCTAGAACTTATTCTTTCAGTTTTTTCAAAACTTCTGGAAAGATGGTTAAAGTTACTCCGGTCCCAAGGTCAGCGAGTGACCAAGAAACCCCGGTAACCACAACCCCAGCTACTGGGGGGAACACCGGCGAGTACACAATTTTTACGAACACTACCCCGGTTACCCAAGCCGGGGCAAGTGCAGTAAACAATCCGAGACAAGCCGGTTACACAAATTTTACGAACACTACCCCGGTTACCCAAGCCGGGGCAAGTGCAGTAAACAATCCTTCACTGGGATTCATTGATACCCAGTTGGAGAAACAACAAACGAGGCTCCCCCGCCAAACACTTGATCAAGTTAAAGCGTGGGCAGAAGCACGTCAGAAAGAATTCCAAGCTGAGTTGGATGAACGTTTACGTTCACTCCAACAGGCTAATTACGAGTTCGGAAACACTCAACAGCTCAACATGAGTAATGAGTGCGAGTATGAGGAAGATTGGGAAGAGTCTGACAGTGACGCAAACCCGCGCCATAGGGCGAAAGAGAAGCGTAAACAAGCGGACTTCCAACCGAGAAGGAATTTTGGAGAAACCTTCAAACCAAAAAACGCGGGTGGAAACCCACGTGACTTCTCTAAAACCTTCAGACCAACTGTTGCAAATGCGAGAACGTCTAAGATTGCAAGGGACATTGCGGAAGCAATCGCCCCGAAGAGTGCCAAGCAGATGGCCAATATCGGCACATATGATGGTATATCTGACCCAGACGATCATTTGAACAGATTCATAGCGGGGGCAACCGTCAGCAATTGGACGGAACCCACGTGGTGTTACATGTTCCAAATGACACTTGTTGGGGCAGCCAAAGCGTGGTTCCGACCGTCTACCGGTCCACCACATCTACGATTGGGCAGACTTCCAGCAGAAGTTCAGCCAACACTTCAGTCAACAAAGAAAGTATAACGAAGAGCAATGGACAATCCTCAACTGCATCCGAGAGGAAGACGAGTCTTTGCTAGACTTCATCACGCGCTTCAATTCAAAGAAGCTAAGTCTGGGCACTATTAGCGAAGATCTTGTTCGCGCCGCCTTCATCCAGGGCGCGAAAGACCCAGAGCTCATCCGCACCTTGACGGGTAAAGATGGCATGCCATCCACGTGGGATGCCATCATGACAGCAGCTAAACGCTTCGCGGAAACGGAAAAATAACTGGGTAGAGATCTTCCCCAGAGCACAAACCTCTATACACAGAGGATAAGAGAAAACAACGTCCTTACCGCCCGACAAAACAAAATGAGGAAGCTTGGTATTTGGCAGTTAAGGGTAAACTTTGACACCTCGTCCGGCTCGCACCCTCGGTTAGGCGGAAGGGACAACATGCAGCCGTCGAACCGGAACTCTAGATGGACGCCACTCACCAAAAGCATCACCGAAATATTTGCCACCTAGAGGCTCCCATGGCCAAAGGCTCCAATTATCCGACAGCGTCCAAACGCTGATCAAAGCAAATCCTGTGACTTCCACAGGACAAAAGGTCACACCACCGAGGAATGCATAGACTTGAAAGACATCGTCGAAGCATTTGTCAGAGATGGGACGCTCACGCACCTCGTGGCGTAATGAACGCTGAGCAGGCTAATGCGTGTAGAACCCCAGGGGGAAAACACGGATGAAACTGCAGCTTCAATGTTGGAGCCTACATACTGCGTAAACAACGAGATTCCGAACCATGTGCATGTCGGCTCGAAAGGCTCGATGACACCCCCATCCCAAGAACATGGAAGGGAGCTCAATTACACAGGCTGCATGTAGATCAATTCCAAACTTGTAAAAAAAGGCCTAGAGCCACTTCTAATGGAAATGATTCTCCAAATCACATTGACGCTGATGGTCTTACATTTATACTTATGAACTTTCTAGACTGATATGCCGGTATTCACCGCATAAATATGGAAAGAAGTAAGTCGTTGCGTGTGGAAGGCGGCAAAACCCGCATAAACACAAAAAACGGCAAACCTTCACGCAGGTCAGTTATAGGCGAAGATTGGTCATCCCACTAAATGAAAGTGACGGTCCTACCCGCACAATCATGATAGGGGAAACTGAACATTAACCTATTGACAACCGCGCGTCGAAAGGTTAACTTATTCAAACCACTGATATGCCGGTATTCACCGCATAAATAAGTAGGGAAGTCGTTGCGTGTGGACGGCGGCAAAACCCGCATAAACACAAAAAACGGCAAACCTTCACGCAGGTCAGTTATAGGTGAAGATTGGTCATCCCACTAAATGAAAGTGACGGTCCTACCCGCGCAATCATGATAGAGGAAACTGAACACTAACCTATTGACAACCGCGCGTCGAACGGTTAACTTATTCAAAACACTTGGAAAATTGCTAAGTTAAACTAAAGTATGCACGAGCGAATCATATATTGTTTATGCGGCAAAACAAGTGCCAAATTAACCTATAATATCCAGTGAAAGTGGCGGTCCTACCCGCACAAACATTTATATTTCATAAAAAATTCAAACATTACAAGAATGGCCGGGTATCTACCCGCCTACAGAAATATAAATCTATCCTAACGGTGGGAAGGGATCTCAAGGTTCAAACTTCAGGACCACTCCCTCCAAACCCACTTGTACCCGCACCATCAGTTGGCTGTGGCGGTTCAAGGAAAGTCTTGAGAATGGTTAGCCCATCATCAGCAGCAGCAATTTCGTTCACCTTCTCCACCACCGGATGCGGGAAGGTAGCATAATGGTTCACTGCTTGGTCATAGGCAGCTTCAGTGTCCATGTCATAAAGAGGGAAGTTGGAAGGCGGGATTCCCTTCTCAACAAACCCCAGACCAAGCAAGAAACCAGCCTTTTCCCCATCCTCATGAGAAGCGTTGAGGGCTGCGCTCATGGCATCGTCATAAGATGTGTTCGTGAAGATTCGATGCACAACCTACAACAAGAAAAAATATATCAAACTTTTTCCAAGTACAAAGAAAAGCGTAAAGATATTATGAAGCTACGCATACCTGCGACAACGCTTCTCGTAGAAGCCATTCCTAGGTAATCAGAGCTTCTTGGAGGGAAGCTTGAGCTTGGTCACGGGCGCGTTCGGCTTCATTCTTGTTAAGGTTGGCAAGCAACACTTCCTTAGCAGCAGCCTCTTCAACGCCTTTCAGCTTACGCTCAATATGGTCAAGCTTACCCCTCTGATCCAAGATCTCTTGAAGCTTCTTGGCGTCTTCCATGGCCAAGGCATCATGAGCCTGCTGGAGCCTCTCTAGTTTGGCTTTAAGCCCCTCATTCTTGGCGCGCAGAGGCCCAGCAACAGCTTCAGCCTTGGTGGCCCTCGGTCGCGTTCCGCGCAGTTTCCTTAGCCAACCGAAGCTGTTCGTTAACAGCTTGGGTAGCCTTGGAACGGGCCTCGAGCCGGGCCTGAACCTCAACCTCGAGGGCCTTGAAGGCCTTTTCCTTCTCCGCAGCAATTGCGGAAAGTCTCCTGTTCTCCCGGATAGCCCGCGCCTGAGCCACTTCTTGGATACGCGCCGCCTTTAACTTGTCGTTTTCACGACAAAGCAACTCGACGCGCGGCTGCATCCGGGCAAGGAGAATCCGAAGCTCATTTGTCAGCCTACCCTCATGGTAGCTAGACATGGCTTCCCCCAACGCGCCACTTGGGGCCGCGTGACGCGCCCACTCGACGCAGTCCACAGCCGTCCGAAGAGTTGTTCCCCGGCGGATGTTCCACCGTGGAACATACACCTCATTCGAATCCGACACTGCAAAAACAAAAAGCAGTCAGGAAAAGATGATAATAAAAAAAAAAGATTCAAATGTAAGCGGGACTATACCCCCTTACCTTGGCAACCAAGTAACTATAAGTCAGGTGCGGGTACAGTGTCAAGGCAAAACCCTTCACATACCTAGCACCCGCAGGGAATTGAAGCCAAGAATACCTTGGAAGTAAAGAAACTATAAGACGAGTGCGGGTACAGTGTCAAGGCGAAACCCTTCACATACTTAGCACTCGCAGGGAATTGAAACCAAGAAGGATCTTCTGGGCCATGCTTGCGGAAACGGAAATAACATCCCCGCATAGCGGGAACGATGAGAACTAGATTGTTTGAAGCTCCAAGATGGAATTGGTGGTTTAACATAATTGATCACTATGTTTAAAACTACCAAAACCTCATGGAGAATCTACACAAGTGGAACTCAACGCTCCTGACTTGCGAGGAGGTTACAGACCTACCCGCATCATACCCAAAGATCAAGCAGAAAAGTCGGGAATTTCTGCACGTGACATTAGGACTTCCGCGGGAAGAATCCCCATGGAAAACCTTAAAACTAAACCCTTTTCAAAACCCCTTGCTTAAGTCCAAAAGTTCACCTCACTTATTAACAATTCATGAGAAGAACATTGGACTGGGGGGACTTGAAGAGGTAGGTCCCAGCAGAGCCCAATTGGACCCGCAAGACTCACCTTGAACAGGGACGTCTGCGCGGTTGGACCCACAAGACTCATCTTAAAAAGGGACGTCTGCGCAAAGACCAACTGGATCTGCAGGACCCACCACGCTCAGAGAGATGACGTCCTTACGCGCAGTACGCAAGCTGTTCCCGCAGGAAAAGCCTCCCAATGGTAACGTACTCCGCCTGTTCCCGCAGCTGCGGATACTAGCCATCAGGGAAGGCTACCCGCACTAACAGCAAGGCTACACGCACAAGGCACTAACTCTCAAATAATTCAGTAGTCACCTGAAGAAGGAATGAGCATGCCGGGAATACTCCCGCACAAAGCCGGGAATACTCCCGCCCAAATGAGCCAGTCCGTACGCTACTGGAGGATCTTTTGTACTGTACCTGCCAAGGTATGGACAAAAGATCTGACCAAAGCAGCGACAGCTCACTGACAACAGTACGACGAGCAGCACGCTCTAGTACTTAAAGTCACTATCAGCCGCTGCCTACTCACCAACCCTCATCGTGGCACGTGCGTAGCCTGCAGTTGGTGGAAAAGGAACAGTGCACAGCCGGCCATGTCACTATCAGCCGCTGCCTACCCACCAACCACTAGCATGGCACGTGCGTAGCCCACAGTTGGTAGAACAGGAATATTATACAGCCGGCTGTACCTGCTTGGAAACCTACATTCGGCTATAAATACTCCAACACCTTGGAACGGTATCATCATCTTATATCTTCATATATTATCTGATATCTGCTCTAGCTATTTCTCTTAATATACACTTATATTCAAGAGCAATCTAGTCTGATTCTCATGCCGGAGGGTGGTCACAAGGAGGTACTCCCCCTTCTCAGTGACGAGCTCACGGTGTCTGTTTTGCAGGTCATCAGAAGAACAACCATCTTTGTCGGACCTAACCCTCGTGGGAAACATCTACTTGACCCCCAGATTATCCGTAATCTGTCCGGGGTCACTTAGTGTTTCTTCATGTACTCTTTGCTATTGATAGCTAATACAAACTTAAGGATTATCACTACCAAGTCGTGATTATCACTATTGATAGTAAATGTTTCATTAAACCATAAATTGTTGGATGATTCCCGTCATGGTCTATCCTTAACTGTATCGAGTCATGGTCCATATAATCTAATTAAAGTTGTGATTATGGTTAGTGATTTTGTAACAGCTTCTGAGTTATATTTTTCATCGTTTACGATTTGATGAGCAATGTATATCAATTTGCACTTGAAAACTACTTATACATCATGATTGATCTGGAACTAGATTTTTGTCTATGTATAAAATCTTTAAAAAAGAAAACAAGTTTTAAAACTTTTTTTTTTGGAATGAAAAAAAACATAAAACTTTACATTTCATACTTTTTATATAAATTAACTAAAATGATATAATTTTGAAAGTTATATTACTTGAAAACATCTTATATAAACATAAATGCATGTTCTTTAAGTTTCAAAGATGTATCAATCATCAAATAACTTTATTGCATTATTGAGTCAAATAATGTAATTTCATAGTACATGATAATATCATCACTATACCTAAAAGGAATAAAATATTACGAGTTCAACAAAGAGACGGCCAAAAAACACTTATAAAAGGTCAAAAGTAGCTCTAAAGCAAAGAATTGAACCATGTACAATGATTTTGACACCTTGATTAAACATGAAGCATGTAAAAATATTACACAAAATCAAATAAAATAAACATAGTTTTTTTAATGTTTTTTTTTTCTTATTTATTTGTATAATTTCCCTATGAATTTGACAAATCCAGGTATTTGATTGTTAATCTTTTAAGTTTAGTTCACAAAGGATGAAAATCATTTTAATAAAGAGTAGATTATGTATCTGACTTTATAACACTGAAATAGTCATGTCATGTTAATTACATTGTGTTCTTCTTTAGTGGGTGGACCGGGTCAACACTTTTTAAACTTGGAACAGAAGAGTGATCCATTTGTCAGGGTGATCCTAAGTGTATGAATCATTGTTGTTTAAAAAATAAAATAAAATAACATGCATGTATCATGCACATTGTTTTAAAAACCGGTTTTTGAACATCACCATATTGAACTTTGAAATTATACAGTCAGTTGTACCAGGAAATTCAACTGTGTTGGCTAGGTAATTCTATAATTCCATAAAAACACAATTAAAACACAAAGATTAAACAAAACGTACATGATTTTATGGTATATAAAAAAGGCCGCTAGATTAAAAAAAAATGATTGATTCGATGGTATAGGAAAGGCAGATAAGATAAAACTTTTGATCAGATGTAACTATAGGTTGCTAAAAATATTTGGCTAAAGTCAACAATGAAATTTACTTAAGGATTAAATCGGTATGACGGTAAACCAATATTACTATAGTTCAAACTACAAACCGTCCGTCCAATTTACCGGGCTAAAATATATCAGCCACTTATTCGACATCCAATTTAACCGGTGTTAGCGGCCAGTATAAACCAGTTTTTAAACATTGATCGTGCATAAATTATGAATTTTATGATGAATTCATAATAAGTCATAAGTCATAACCAAACTATTAACAAGACAGCCTTTGGGCTTACACCATACAAAACCATAAGCCCAAAAGTCAACATGTCCAAAGCCCAAACCTTAATAGCAGACGACAATAATTATTATTATTATTATTATTATTATTATTATTATTATTATTATTATTTTACTATATATAAATGAGAAGTTTGGTGACGCTGAATTATGACTGGTTCATTTTGCAGTGTGTTATTGGGCTAAGTTTTTTTATATCTTTATTTCTGTATTAAATTTGAATTCGGTATTTTATTTGTTCTATTTTAATTTTGATACAGTACGAACGTGATTGAAACCGACCTAATTCGCTTAGACTTACCACATTTTGTTTTTGTTTTAGTTCCAATACTGTAACAAACGTAACGAAAACCAACCGAATGCAGATTCTTTTTTTTAGTTCTGGTTTTGTAGCGAACGCAACATAAACCGACCAAATTTGCATAGACTCGCCACCTCAACGCTACCAACACTCAAGTTTTACCAACCGACCCCACCTCAATGTTTATAACTTTTTTTGTTCTAGTTACCATACAATAACACACGTAACCAAAACCGACCGAATTCGCATCGACTTACCACCTCAACACTTAGGACCTAACGCTTGGATTTTTCCACCGTCCAGAATCACATAAAAAACCAGTTACAAATATTTACAACCATATTATTGGCATCTCAGCTGTTACATAGCTAGCACTCGGCAGGCGGCAACAATAATATTATTGACCAATTTTAGCCGGCCCAACATATATATATTTTGTATTTTCTGTTAAGACTTTTATTTCAACAAGTCTAACCTCTTTCCATTGGGCATTGTTCACAGCTTTTAGTTGTTAACAACATCTCATCACATTGTAAATTCAGCCACCTTTTATGTGCATAATATTATTAATATAACTTCATCAAGTTCAAAAACAAAAAACCAATACTACATAACCTATAGTCCTATACTACTCAAATTGTACTCAACTTCAAGATACATTTAGATAATAATAATAATAATAATAATAATAATAATAATAATAATAATAATAATGGGTTGGATTCAAATTCAACATGTTATTATAACTTCTTGTATTTTTGTTTCTTTTTTTTCATTAGGCAAGACGGAATCCGAAGATGTGATCGAAGCGTTAGTCGATTTCATGGACAAACTTGTACCCGGAACCATGCAAAGCATACCAAACTGGGGTTGGAACATTTCATCTGATCCTTGCAAGAATAAGTGGTATGGAGTTACTTGTGACACAAGTAACACGACCGTGAAGAACATCGTTCTCGAGCAGCTAAATTTGTCAGGAACCGTTGATTTCGAATCGGTTTGTGAAGAAACATCTCTTCTTTTGTTAAGTTTGAAAAATAATAATCTTTCAGGAAGCTTACCACAAGAGATATCAAATTGTAAAAGTATTAGGCTTTTGTATCTAAATGGGAATCGGTTTTCGGGTAATTTACCTGATTCGTTGAGCCAGTTGACGAGTCTGGTGAGAATCGATATATCCAACAACGGGCTTAATGGTAGCTTGTTGGATATGTCGAGAAACACGGGCTTGTTAAGTTTCATGGCCCAGAATAATCGGTTCACTGGGGAGTTGCCTAAATTTAACTATGGGCTACTTGAAGACTTTGATGTGTCGAATAATGATTTGACCGGTCAAATCCCTGACGATACTGGTCGTTTTGGCGCTAGAAGCTTTGCGGGTAACCCTCGTTTATGTGGGAAAGTGTTGCCGAACGCGTGTCCATTGGAAAAGAAAAAGAAAAATAGATTACATGATTATATTATTATTTCGGGTTTTTCGGTTCTCGGGTTGATAGTTTTTGTTTTGGTTGGTCTTTTGATTCTCAAGAAGAAAGGGAATCTTGAAGATACCAATATTGCTAAAAGAGGAGTTGAAAGTGTTTCAAGTGAGTCAAAGGTTGGTCAAACGAGGTCGGAATTCTCGATAACTTCAGCTGAGAACGGTGGGGTGTCGGCTTCGCTTGTGGTTCTTTCGAGCCCCGTGGAGGCGGTTAATGGGCTGAGATTTGAGGACTTGCTTAGAGCCCCAGCCGAGTTGATTGGAAGAGGGAAACATGGGAGTATTTATAAAGTGCTTCCGGATGGCGGGATTCCACTCGTTGTTAAAAGGATTAAAGATTGGGAGATTTCGCGGGTCGAGTTTAAGAAAAGAATGCAAAGAGTTGATGAAGTGAAGCACCCTAAAGTGTTGCCAGTAGTTGCTTATTATTGTTCTAAACAAGAAAAGCTTTTGGTTTATGAGTTCCAACAGAATGGCAGTCTTTCTAAGCTTCTTCATGGTAAACTTTTTATTCATTTAATTATTTTACAAGGATTTTGAGAATAACATGCTTATTAGTTATTATTAGGAGACAGTTTGGGCCCTAAGTGACAATTTCTACTAATCTTTTGGGTGTGTTTGGGCCAAAAATGGGCCTAAAAATGTCTAAATGGGCTCAAACTAAAAAAAGCTTACGAATTTGCGGGTAGAGGTGTAAAAAAAAACCGGTTTGGGGACGGTTTTAGGCAAACCGAACCGAACCGGTTTGGGTTTAACCAGTTTCACCCAAACCGGTTCCCAAACCAACCTAAACCGTCAGTTTCCGGACTGGTTCCCCTTAAGATATACCAAACCGGTTTTAAAAACCGAACCGGTTTAGAACTGGTTAAACCGGTTTATAAACCGAACCGAGCCGATGAGACCAAGCCGGCCTATCTTGCTTCTAAACCGGTTTATAAACCGAGCCGGTTTGAGTCAAACCGGTTTTGACCAGTCGTTGACCAAACTGGTTCGGTTTAGGTTTAAAATCGGTTTTGTACCCCTCTATTTGCGGGTCAAACGGGTAAAGTTGTGTGGTGTTGGCCCATGAACACCTCTCTTTTTTTTCATAAATAATTAAAAATTTAAATATATGATTGCAAACTATGTTATGATAATAATTAATCTTATTGGCATATATTAATTTTGGATGGCTGCATTCAATTGACAGTCTTGACCCATAAAGACAAAGTCACTGGTAACATGTTTAACACTTATAAATTATGATGCTACATTTTATTATTTGACTATTTATTATATATGAAGTATTGCTATAAGTAAGATTTTACTAGGTAATAGTATTTTCATTTTATTTTATTTTTTGTTTTTGTATATGAAGTATAACTTTTATTTAATATGCTGGTTATTATGATACATAAAAGATTATGGAAAATTAGTAGATCAACTTGACTTGACTCGGCCCAATTGACATATTTTGTTTTGTTTAAAACAGCCCATTTCGACCGGTTACCCGACATTGTCCATTTGACACAAATACTTATAATCATAAGTTAGTTACTAATCTTTTGTTATTATACAGGATCACAAAATGGACAAATTTTCGACTGGGGAAGCAGACTAAACATAGCATGTAACACAGCCGAAGCACTCGCGTTCATGCACAAGGAGCTTAAAGAAGATGAAATCGCTCACGGAAACTTAATATCATCAAACATATTGCTTACAAAAGACATGGATTCTTGCGTGAGTGAATACGGGTTAATGGTGGTAGACAATGGTTCAAAGAATACCAACGCCTTTAATGTTGATGTGTACGATTTGGTGTGGTTCTACTTGAGTTAGTGACTGGGAAGGCGGTTCAGAGCAACGGGTACGATTTGGCTAAGTGGGTTAACTCGGTGGTTAAGGAAGAGTGGACCGGTGAGGTGTTTGATAAGGCGTTGGTGGTTGAAGGTGCGAGTGAAGAACGGATGTTGCGCTTGTTGCAAATAGCTTTGAAGTGTATTAATGATGCACCTAGTATGGATCAAGTGGTTACAATGGTGGTTAGTTTGAAGGAAGAAGAGGAAAGATCAATGGCTTCTTCTGATCCATGATTTTAGATTTTAAAGGTAAAGTTACAAGAACCTTGAGATATAAGATGTTAATTTACATGGTATAATATAATACACTTAATACACATATAATATGTAACATGGTGCATTGGATTTTTTAATTATTTGTATTGGAGAATAAGGGCATGCATGGTGCTCATTAGTATTTTGAATATTGACATAATTAGTTTCAGATTATTTTTCTTAGTTATTTTATGCAATTTACTTGCAAAGGCCAACAGTTATAATAGGGATACATGGCTTGTTTATACTTTAGGTTAAGTAGCATAAAGATTGATTAACACCATTTTTTTTATACAAGTGTAAAATAATATCCAAACTCAATAAACACTGTGGTGCCTGGACTAGCCCATAACTCTCAAACAAGCCCATTAGCTTTTAGTGATCTACTCACTACTCTCCTTGAAGGGACTCCCACCAATCCACCCCATATCAAACAAGCCCATTAGGGTTTTAGAGTTTGACAAAGAACACCCTTAGGGTCCGGTTCTAAGTTGGGTACACCAAAGTCGGGTTGAAACCGGGTTTTATGCCCACCTCTAGTTTGCACATCTAATCTCTCAATAAACCATTTTCTCTCAACAAACCCCCTTTCCAATTACTCGCATATTCTTTTTTGCACAACTTTCATTAACACGATTTCCAGTTACTCGCATACTCTTTTTGAACAACTTTCACTAACACGAGTCTAGTAAGGCCCTAGAAACTGGAAACACCAAAGAAAACAATACCAAAACAAGACACCAAAGAAATCACAAACTAAACCTATACCAATCTTTTCATACTAGTATTACTTGATCAAGGGATATTTTATCTTATATATTTAATCGCTTACATACCGAAATAAATTGATCACATAATTATCCGATATAAATCACTAACATGATAGTCTCCAAGTCTAAACCAACAATAATACCTCACCCAGATTTGGATGTATAGTAACAAACATCAAACCATTTCATTGACTCGTGACTTGTGAGTCGTGACTACTAAGGATGTTCATCGAATCGGGTTTGGGTAATTCAAATCCGGTTATTCATGTTACACATTTTCAAGTCCAATTCGAACAAACATAACTGTACCCCGAATAACGACTTCATACATCTTCGAGTCCAATTCAAACTCGAATAAACAGAATTGTACCCGAAAGAACGATTTCATACATCTTCGAGTCCAATTCGAATAAACACATTCGTACCCCAAAGAACGACTTCATACATCTTCGAGTCCAATTCGAATAAACAGAATCGTACCCCAAAGAACGATTTCATACATCTTCGAGTCCAATTCGAATAAACATAATTGTACCCCATATAACGATTTCATCATCACACAATTTTTCAATATATGTAAAATAATAATATGTATTCAACAAATTGATAAGAATTTAGTTACATTTCTAGACTTTAAAACCCAATAAAACAAAACAAAACATATAACCAAAATCAAACAAAACCCGGTCCAGATTCATTTCTACACCCATCCGGTTTACCATTACCATTACCACCACCCTGAACCACCACCACCGGCGGCGGCGGCGGCGGCAAAACATACCGAGAAGAAAAATTCCGAACCATATATTCATTTTCCGATTCCGGATATCCATTTTCCAACGGACCCATATCGAAATTAAGCGCATAACTAATCGGGTCATACTGAAACTTAGAGCTTTTGTTTCTATTGAACCGGCGGATGAATGTTTTCCACCGTGGACCGGCGACGATCTCTGACCACTCACGAATCTTCTTCAAGACGGTGATTCCACGTGTCCATAGGCCTCTGGTTGGTGGGTCTTCGTCGGATTCTGATGTGGGTACTTTACGCCACCGGTGTGGTATGCAGAAACAACAGTTCCGGTTGTTGGGGTGGTGGGTTTCCGATGGTGACGTCATGTTTCCGTTGGAATGTGATGAGGGTTTTGGGAATAGGGAGTGGATGAATGAATAATAATAATAATAATAATAATAATAATTAAACGGATTATTATGTTTATATAGTGGTTTGATAATAAGGTTCCTTATTTTATTTTGCATATGTTGAAGTGAAAACATTAATAAAATTGAACATATTAACATGTTATTTATTTTTTTGTTAACTGACAAAGTCGATAATAGTTCAAAATTATTGTTATATAAAAGGTAATCTTCGAAATTAGTTCGTAACCATATTTCTTTTAATTATACATATATGATACCGAGAATAAATTTCCAATAGTTTGAATGTTCTTGTGTATGTTTTTGCACGCGCATTATTTTATTTATTAAGTTCATTTAAAAAAATCATTTTGTGATATACATATATAGAATCAATTTATGTATAATTATACAAATATAGATGTAATGCATTTTTTATATACACTATGTATTTATGTATTGCTTTATTTGTAACTTAATTATTTACATCATCCCGTGTGTTACACGGGCTTTAAAGCTAGTAAACTATATATATACTACAAACAATAAAAAGTGTAGAATCTTAAAATTTTAATTTGAGAAAAATCTCTTAATATACAACATTTGTTGTTTTATCACAAATATTCTCATCATCATCCGATGTTAACAATTTTAGACCATGACTGTTGATTTCCCTGAATAATGCAAAATATAATATCCGTGAGAAAAAGCTAGACATAGAAGAAACAAACCAACTCTAAAAAATGGTTTTGGATATTTTTTTATTTATGTATTTTCGTATTTCTATTTGTTTAAAAAGAAAATGTTTATTTTATGTTAAAGTGATTAGTTTTGAGGAAGAACACAAGGAAATTTAGTGGAATTAAAGGTAGTTATGTTGCTACCATTAATAAGACAACTGTTACAGCGAATAGGGTTGTTGGTGTTAATCCTTTTAAATGTTAAGATATTATTATTATTATTATTATATTATTTTAATGGTGGGTTAAGATATTATTATTTTTGAAAAGCCAATGTTCCTGAATTTTGGAATAGTTTTGTCGAGATTGCAAGTTTGCAATTGCAATTTGTATTTTGCAACAACTACGTTTCCTTGTTTTGAGATGCTAACAGCTAATAATGCCTTTTAATGATATAAGTTTTGTTTTTTCTTTTAATGGCAAGCCAACAAATATACTTATAAATACTCTTTTAAATTATATATATAGTTACATCGTGCATGATTTGAACTCTCCATCTTTAACATAGAAAAGAGACGTCTTACATCACACTATATCCATTAAGAAACTTATTGATGTTGTTTACATATATGTTTGTTAATAATAAATGTGAAAATAGCTATTTACAAGTAATTTTCTTGTTATTTTTTATGAACATAACGGAGGTTTATATTGTTGACATGAGGTGGTAAACATAGAGGATTTTTCAATCATAGCGTTGAATAACTATTCAACGCTATGATTGAAAAATCTCATATTTTTTTAATATATATTTTTAAAAATAAATATAATGTTTTTGAAGACAACTAGGTGTCTAAAAGTTCATTTAATACATAATAATGGAGTAGTAAAAAATCGATTTGGTGTTTCATTTGACTCAGGTTTGATTCGTGGCCTGAGATTTAGTTTCAAAGGCACTTTGGTGATGATGAGAAACTAGATGAGTATATGGCTTTCACTAGTTGGATTCTTAAACTAAACAAGTTTTATCTCAGCGCACTGTTGTGCATTCGGGGGAGTGTTTACGAGCATTGGCCTTAGGTGAAGATTTTTCCCGAATCGAATGTCGAGTGTATCCCGATGTAGTGAGTTAACCCAGTAGCATATTTGAAGAATTCGTTAACCATTAAAAAAAATACATAATGAATTTCAACTAAAGAAGAGTAAGAAACGCATACACCATGCTAGATATAGTAAGATTGTGACAAATAGAAAGAGATGTGGTAAAAAAACGATTATACAGTAATCACTTATCTATTGCTATTCAAACAATCTATAATATATATAAACGAAGACATAAAAATCCTACGTGTCGCGATGTGGTCGATCCTCTTTTTTTGGAGTCACCAGATTTGCTTGATTTTTAAATGGAGGCTTTTATGCATTTGACCCGAATTCATGGGTATGGGTCTTACCAAACCCAGATACTCCTTAAACGGGTTATAACATCTCATTAAATTAAAAATTATTCTCACCAAATTATTTATGTAAAAATCCTATAAAATAAGATATAATAAAAAATAATATCTTATTTATTTTAAAAAAGATATATATTATTTAAATTAAAAAACCAATTTGATAGTAAAAAAAATAAACGGGTCTCGGGTCTCATCAAACCATAAGTATATTATTAACTTTCATAAATATTATTTACAATTAAAAAACCAATTTCATAGTAAAAGAAATAAACGGGTTTTGGGTCTCATCAAAACCATATAGTTTTTAAACCGGGTTATAACATCTCATTAATTTGTGAAACAATTTATTATCAAACCATAAATATATTATTAACTTTCATACAATAAAAAAAATATAAATTAAAAAATAAATAAATATTAGAACAAACAATATAAATCAACCTCCGTAATACGGGGGATAAAAACTAGTATGATTATATTCTCTAATACTTTTTTGGAATGGATAACTAACATTTTTTAATACTATTCTTAAATATACACATTTATGTCGATCATGAGACTTAACCTTATCATATGTAAAATGAGCATCTCTATCGAACATCTTGGTACCACTAGATTAAAAGATCCTTTGGTATTACGTTTCTCAGGTTCAAAACTTTAAAGTTGAGTTATTATTCCATAAAAATCAAGCTAAAACGTTTAAAAGTAATACCCACTTCTTGAGTTAAAGTTTACGTTACTAAGCAATAAAATGTAATTGTTTCATATAAAAAGCTTATATAATATAAAAATATAATACAGCTAAGAATCTTCATTGACTTGGTCCACTGGACCTAAGGCTGAGGGGTGTGGGGGCTCTAACGGGGGCGCGAGTGGGGGCTCCAGCCAATAATATTGTGACGTGTGGCAGAGAGAGAAACTGGATAAGATGGGTGTTGGAGCCCCCGCTGGAGCCCCTGGCCCTGGTGTGGAGGGGCTCCAGCGGATTTTTTTTTTATTTTTTTATAAATATATTCAAAAAACGTATTATTAAAAAAACTCATAAATTATTAAAAAAAACACACATTAAAAAAAAACACATTAATATCTAAAAAACACATTGGATGGTTGAAAGCCGGATGTTTCTTGCGGCCCCGTATAAAACATCGATTGGTCTGGTGACGACCATAAATCGTCGTAACTATAATCTGAATCTAGGTTTGGGTACCAATTTCCAGACATTTTTGGGTATTATATAGGAGTTTGGGATATTATATATGAGTTTGGAGATTGAAGTTGTGTTTGATATGGTTGAAATGGGTTGATTTAGGGGTATTATATAGGAGTTTTTAAAGGTTTTTTAAAAAAAAAAACGGAGCTCAACGGCTCTTTTGGGCGGGCCCACCAGCTTTTCCTCTCTCTTCTCCCGCGACCACACTCACGCCTGCCTGGATTTCCGCGCTCGCGCCCCGGCTCGCGCCCCGGTGGTGTGGGGTTAGCGCCTGGGGGCGCGAGCGGAGGGGCTCACGCGCCCAGGCTAGCGCCCCACACCCCTCAGCCTAACAACAAAATGATTGGGTGGCTTTTAACGGTTGTTTCAACTTCTGGTCCTACACAACCTTTGCCGGCGATAATGTCATCAATTAACAATTTCTTATTAATCTAATTTACATTTGTAACAGGGTCGAACACGGTTCGGTCCGGTTAGGTTATTAGGTGAAACCCAAACCCAAACCCAAACCGAAGTAATCGGTTATTCGAATATACAAACCGTTCGGTTTTTGGTTTTCCGGTTTTCCGGTTTTTTTAGGTTTCGATTCGGTTATTTTCGGGTTTTCTTTTCAATTCTGTGTAGAAATTGCAAAAATTAAAAAAATATAAAAAAATGAAAATGCATATTTTAATCTTGTATAATACAAAAATAGGTACGTGTTACGGAGAACTACATATATATTGAATTCAAAAAACAACAATTGATATGCGTTACGTGGAACTATACGAATACAAATTTGCTAAATAAAGTTTATAAGATTCAACAAAATTTTCAATTAAAAAACATTATAAGTTTAGTCTCAATCTTTATCATCATCTTATTTATCTTCAAAGTTTAGTACATTCCTCATCATCTTGATAATCTTTATCACCATCAAACAATTTGGTTCGTTTTTGTTTAAATGGATAACCAAATCGAAACCGAAAATTCGGTTTTTCTAAAAAAACAAAAAAATAACTGTCAGTTAATGCTTAGGTGCGGTTTTTTCGGTTAATTCTGTTAATTCGATTTTATGCTCACCCTAATTTGTAACATTTCATGCAAGGTCAGAATCATATGATAAACACCTTAGTGTTCTAGAGACTTCTCAAGATCTAGGATCATTTGACAAGTAATTTTGATGCTTTTGTAAGCATTTGTGTTAAGACTAATGAATTAGAACACGTGTAAACTTTCGTTGTCGATTGATGAAGTTAGTCCAACTTAGCTTGTCATTATCAGCGACAAATGGTCTTCGAGTAAGATAGCGTGTTTGTGGTGTTCAAAAGGGTTGCACCTAAAAAAGATCTAGTAACGATATTTCAAAATGGGATATTTACTATCAGAAGCTATTTTAACCAACAATGTTATTATAAACTCATAAGTTACAATAACTTTAAAAGTGGATGTATTTTATTTATCATGAGCGACCTAAAATATATCGAGTAACCAAGGCTATATGAACTTTAGCAGTCTTGTGCTTTACGAGTTCTGGCCTATACTGGTCTCGGGTTCTACAAGGATTTACAAGCATATAACTTTACAATGGTTTACGGCCTTAAGCTTTGCAGGTCGCATGAACCTAGGCTTTACAAGGATTTATTGTCCTAATGTTATGAACCTAGGCTTTACAAGGATTTAGGAGGCCTCAAACAATACGGTCTTGGGCTTTCCGTCCTCGGAATTTACATGAATTTACGTGCCTAAGACTTTACAAAGATTTCGCTTTACGGATCTCATACTTTACAAACAGAGAATTTGTCTTTACGATCAGTATGGGTCTCGAGCTTTAAGAACCTCGAGCTTTAGGGGTGTTTATCATCCGTAGCCTTTACTATTTGCTTCACATTTTATTCAGTGTTGATTCACATGTAATTTTATATGTTTGAAAGCATTAGGGGTTGTTTGGTTCATTCATATATGAATGAGTCAGATCTGAATGAACATCTGTCCCATTCAGCAACAACAGTAAGTCTGAAGGATTCAGACATAATTTTAACCATTTAGTTGTTTTTTTGTTTAGAACCAAACAATCTGAAGTCTGAATGAATCGGATGTAAACAAAAAGCCCCTTAGTTCACATGTGAGCTAAGTAATGCGTGTTCACATTTAAGCTTATGACCCTTTTTGCTAAATTCAAAAATTAGTTTTGTTGTCACCAACAACGCAAATTTAGCTAGCTTCTTTGCAGTATTATTTGATTGTACTCAGTGAACATGTTGACTAATATTTTATCATCATTTTAATCAACATTGGTTCATATATGAATTTATGTACACAATGAACATTAGTCCATATGTAAATCACTTTATATCAAACATTAAGCATGGGTGAATAAGATTAAATTATTGTATCGTCATTCGAAACACGACGGTATGTAAAATGAAACGAATTGTTGAATCGTTTGAATAATAAAACTAAATTAAATATAACCTAGATAAATATTACAACTAAAAGTAACAAAAGAGAAATCAAAATATGGCTATTGTATTTTATAAGAAATCAATATTAAGTTGGTATATAAATAATAAATATTATGTAGTTGTGTGGGCCTTGGGACTTGGGTAAAACCTTAAAGTTAATGGATCGGAGTCTGTCGGCTCAAACAAAAACTGGGCTACAGTAGGCTCAACACCTTTGTGGACTATGGTTGAGTGGCACAGAGGCCATCGGCTCAAAAGCTTGGCCCACTCTGACATGTGCGAATCAAAAGAATTATGTTGAGGTGAAAAAACCCGGTTTGAAAATTGAAATCCAACTCGATAACATAAACCCGTTTGAAGCTGAAACCTAACCCCAAGTTTTGGGATCGGTTCGGGGTTTTTTTGTCTGAATTTAACTTGCATTTTCTAGATGGCCCCAGATGGTTCAAAGGATTCATATCTTCGTGTTCTTGCTTATTGGGTAGCCTCGAAATGTGTCATATGATGACGCTTATGATTATTCTTGAATTGGGTATCCACATACCGGATATAATATACTTATAATGTTAGATAGAGTAATAACAACTTATAAATTAAAAAAACAAGATTTTTTCTCTATGGTTTGAAAATTTCTCGAATCTACCGCCTCGATTACACAACTAAAAGTAAAATGTGAACTGATTTGCAAACTAAATAAATAAAATACATGGTTGTGTTGAACACTTGTACGTGTCATTCTTGGTTTTGAATACGAACTTAAATATATTGAGGATATAAAAGAAACTTTTAAACACATGTTACGTGATATGAAGTTTCATTCTAGAGAATGTTACAATGTATCTTCACTAATGAAGTTCAAGAAACATGTGTTTTAAGGTAAGAAAACAAAAGGGTTAGAAAGTGTCGTTTTTAATTAAAAATGTAGTCTTTTAAATGTTACCTTTTGATCTAAACTATCTTAATATCCATGTTATGCTTAGTATCACATCTTTAACGCAACGTTGAAGTTGATGTCATGACTTGTGGGACTTGTGGGTTTAGCTCATTAAACACAGAACATTGCTCACGACATTCTCTGTACAAGATATATTTCTCACTCTACACAAAACAACCTTACCTATGTAATAAAAACGGAAAAGGACTATGTTGTATAATCTTGACGGCATGTTGGCGCATTTGGAAAGTAAGGAATGAAGTGGTCTTCTCCAACATAGAAATCCCGGCTTGCAAGGTGATAAAAATTGATCTGAGTTTAAAACAATTAATTTTAAGCGTATAAGTTTTTTCTTTTAAATTTGTATCATGTGTACTTTTCCTTTGGCTTCTATATCCTCGCTAGTACGATCGTGTATTAATGAAACTTATTATTTGAAAAAGACAATTTTATACACAAATATGAAAATTCAACAAAATTATATATTATTGTTGACTCTTTACCTATATTAAAATTATTGTAATACAAGCGGGCAAAACATCCCAATTTTACTTTGGGAAAATCGTGTAAAACAATCATTACTTATTTTGTCAATGTTTTCTCTTAAAAACATAAATAAATAAACATAAAATAGTCAGCTAGAAAAATAATTAAAATAAAAGTATGATATAAGAACTTTACGTGACGGTGGAGCACGACTGTGAGATCGGGATTCAGTAAGAGCAATGGAAATGAGTGTGGTGAAACAAGCTAGTGAAACCTTCTCTTTCTGCTACGTCTGCGCCACATCAGCTTTCACATCCACATGTTTAACTGTAAATACCCTTTGTGAAACAGGGTATGTGAAACCTCAATTATTTTATTATTATTTTTTTAATCTTTTGTTTTTTATATTAACTAATAAAAATTTAAGACAAAATGGCAAAACTAGTCCTTTATGTTTGCACGTTTTTTCAATGGTCGTCCTTAAGCAAACTTAATAATAAAAAACATCCTTTATGTTTAAAAAACGTTGCACGGTTCGTCCTTTTCACTAACGAGGGTTAGTTTTTCTCGTTAAATCCAGTCATGTGCACCTCATGTGAGGGCAATTTAGTCTTTTTACCGCCTCAGGGGTTATTTGTGCAATTTACTTAATATTTTGGACTTTAAATAAATAAAAATATTTTTTCTTTTTAACCATATCTTCTTCCCCAAACACCATTAAAACCATAACCAAACACCGGTGACCAGCCACCACCACTCATCATCATCATCATCATCTCAGATCCGACCCTTTTCAAAACCAAACCCGATGACGGAAGGTAGATCCGATGACGGCGGCGACATGGGTTTCCGGCGCCGGCGGTTTGAAGGTAGATCCGATGACGGAATCTCAACCCCACCCCACCGTCGTCGCCGTCGGTGAATATGAAAGCGGAATTAAAAGACGGCGGTTTGCTAAAGGAGGGAATCTCAACCCCACCCCACCGTCGATGCCGGACTTCCTCCACTGGCCGGTGCTGATCTCAACCCCACCCCACCGTCGTCGCCGTCGGAGCTCAGATCGACCTCCACCGCCGCCTGCCGTCACTTATGGGCTTTCAAGAAAGAATTCCAAACTAATCTTTGCAGATTTGAAATCATAATTTCATTTTCTTCATATAATAATCACACTTACGCAGTTTGTGTGATTTACAAAAAACTTGTCAATGGCATCAAATGTTCTTAATGTAAGATGTATTTTAAGGCTTAAGAAATTGGTGTATGTAAGATGTACTTCCATAAGCTTTACTAGACAGTTATGTCTCGTGTTCAAAGACAGAAGTCATGTGATTAGCTCATTACATTTAAGACAGATTGTAAAATAGTTTGAAATCATTCGGATCCATCGATTATGCTGGCGGAAATTGCTGGTCGCAACAACAGGTGATGGGTGGTGATGGCGGCGAAAAATGATGGTGCTGGCGATGGTGGTGGCTGGTTGGTGATGGTGGTAGTTCTATGTTAGAGTGAGAGAGAGAGAGAGAGGATGTGAAGATGATGAATGTTAGAGAGAGAGAGAGAGAGAGATTGAAGATGGTGGGTGAAAAGATAATTATTTTTTTAATAAATAGATAAAAATGACCAAATTACCCTCGTGTGCAAGGTACATGATCAGATTTAATAAGAAAATTTATATTTTAAACAAAGTTTGTATAATGTATAAATAAATACATATTTAAAGAAATCTAGAAAACAGCCTAGTTATCTGTATTTTAAACAAACTTTATGTAATTTTTTATTATGTAATTTTTTATTCTATTTATGTTCGTTTATTTTCTTAATTAATAAAATATGTTGCTGTTTTAGGTTACAAATTTGTAATTATTTTTATAAAAACTATAAGGAACTTCGGGACGATTACAATGTTTTAGGAAAAAGGGAACGGGAAAATTAAGAAAAATGACGTAACCCAATAGTTGATAACTTACTAGCTACTACGGTCATAAACTCACAACATGTAACATGTATGAATATTGATAAACTAAATAAGAACCTCGTTATTCTATAACAAAAAGATAATAAAAGGGATATTGGTTTTTAATACTATCAACTTTCACCCGTTCACTTCAAACTTTTGATTTGTTACACATCACCTCAACTTTCGCTAATTTTCTTGTATCACTCCTCGTCTAATATTACACTAACTCGTTAGTGTTTTGGACAAAATACGTTATTCAAATTAGTTGAGGGGTGAAAACAAAATTTAATTTGTTTACCTGATTTGTAAAAAGACAAAAGTACCCTTACTTTAATAAATAAAAAAATTGTAATATTTAATATATAAATAAGAATATTTATTGTGGGACCCACCACCTACCTTCTTTCCCCTTCTTTTGAAACCCTAGTTACCACCAAATCTCAACCTGCAACTCCATCTTGTTCTTCTAGAGTTATTATTCAAAACACTTATTCATAACTGAATCATTGCCAAATGGATCCAAAACCTTCCCTCCGATCAGGAACGTGTACAACAAACCGACACAATTTAAATTTTTTTATCAAAAACTCTTCAATGCTTACTCAAATCTTATTTTCAATTCTTAACAACCAACGCGTCTCTGATGCTTCCCGATTCCTTTTCTTCTCGATTTCAGAGGGAGAGAAAGATATGAATCGCCACCGTCCTTTCTTTACCTTCATTGGTCGCCGACCACAATCATTTTCCTCCTCCACGGACGCCGCAAAGAGGCTGCCGGAAGTTTAGTGAATATCTTAACCGATGAGATTAGTTGTTAAAGGCATCCGGTACCGTGATGTCATTTCGGTGTTTATTGATGTTGTGTATGTCTTACACTTTCCGGCGAGAGCAGTCAAAGGCTTCAAAGTCACGTTAATCACTAGTTTATTTCAATTATATATTTAGTTTCTTTTTGTTTTTATATATTGATTATTTTTCTTTTCGATTTTGAATATTAGAGTTAATGGTATTTAAATTTCTTTTTAACTACCTCAACTAATTTGAATGACGTTTTTGTCCAAAACACTAACGAGGTTAGTGTAATATTAGACGGGGAGTGGTACAAGAAAATAAAGCGAAAGTTGAGAGTGGTGAGTAACAAATCAAAAGTTTAAAGTGTTATCTACCAACGGGTAAAATTCAAGAGTATTAAAAACTAATATCCCTGATTAAAATGGTATATAACAAAAACTAGTAATTTTTAATTTAGTTTTCATTATATCACGCCTTTTTTAACAGTTGACTTATGCAGCTAACTATATGGAAAAACGTGCATCAAAGACAAAACAAAGTACTGTAAATATTAAAAGAATTAAAAGACTACGTGACTTTTGTCACGTGATACAATATTGCATTATCATAAAAATAAGCGTTTTTGAAAACGTTTTTCAGGTTTTAAATGTCATTTGCAAGAAATTTTCAAAATAGGTATTAAAATCTAGTCGTGACGAATAGTTTGTATAGCCAATTAAAGCTTGACACATGTCTTTAAACTAACCATAACGAACAGATTTACTAACCATTTACTCGTCACGACTAAATAAGTTTTATGCCTCGTAGTCAACGCCCACGAGTAATTCATAAGTTCTTTAGTTGCGACGAGTAGATTATAAGTTTAAGCTAGTCGCGACGAGTTAACTACTAATCAACTACTCGTGTAGGGAACGTAAACCAGGTAAACCAGTCGTCGCGTCTAAATGACTTATGAATTACTCGTTGGCGTTGATTACGAGGCATGAAACTTATTTAGTCGTGACGAGCAAATGATAAGTGAGCCTTCTCGTTACGGTTAGTTTAAGGGCACGTGACAAGTTTTAACTGGTTCCACAAACTACCCGTGTGTAATCATAAACTACTTGCCACGACTAGTTTATAATACATATTTTGAGGAATTTCTTGCAAATGACACCTTAAACCTGAAAAACGTTTTCATAAACGTTTATTTTAGAAATTTTCCCTAAAAATAATAACACCGCAGTAAAAAGTTGACGTGGTTAGTTACAATATTTTTATATCACGTGGCTTTAATCAAGCACGGATGGAGATAATAGTCTCTTTCTTTGGCATTTAGGTAAGTGACACGATAAATCAATAAAACACGAATATGATAAAACATGAATATAAGAAAAAATATTCATCGCCCAATCTTCTCACCATGCCATCTTTGATGCCCACTCACACTACAATAACACATGGCCATAAGAAAAATGTTCCCTTCGATTTATTTGGTAACCCACAAGCATAGACGGATACGTTAATTTTCGTTACGGGTGCATAAAATGGATCGGGATAAAGAGAATAGGGCCAGCCGCGTCATTTTTGAGCTCGGGGTTTTGTAGACGATCACTTGAACTAAAAAAAGAAAATTGGGCCATTAACTACTCTATAAATATGTGTTAGCCGCCAATGAAGTGATGATCACTTGAACTAAAATAAGAAAGTTTGATTTTTGAGTGTGGAGTTTTGTAAGGTGGACACTTGAACTAAAATAAAAGAATTAGACCGTTAACTACACTAATAATATGGGCTAGAAGCCTTTGGACAACGGGTGGGCCTTGTTAAGCCCTATGTCTACTTATGCCCACAAGGAAGTAATGCACTTTCAGTCATGTACGTTGTTCATTGATTTAGAACAAATATAAAAAGAACTTCCTTAAATTCAAATTAAAGCTACTCTTGAATTCAGTTAAACGAATCCCATTTGCCTAAAAATCTAAAGAAATAATACCTAACTTATCCACTTTGTATCGAAATCATTTTTTCCGAAAAGTATACTTTTATAAACAACCGGCAAAACGCCGAATAAGCACCCTCCACAAGCCGGATGACTGCCAGACCCAAGAAACAACACAACTACATAAAAACAAAATTACACTGATTTGTTCCTTGTTTGATTTATGGTTGTAGCAAAGAATTCCCAACGATTTAATCTCCCCAATTATTGAATCGATCTTGATCTCCTTATTTTCAAAAACAAAAAATTCTCATTCCTTTCCTTTCAAATGCTCCGACAAGCAACTAACACAATCCCGTGAAACACCTACTTTTCCTTATACCGAAGCCCCGCCGACTTGAACAACTTGAAAACATCTCCAACCGAAAAACCAGAGATAGGTGGAACCTTACACCAACGGCTAACATGATCACACACCACCGCGGCCACCATACAACTTGTCGTTATGTGGTCATTTAAGTACAAACCAAACTCACAAAGAGGGCATAAACTCCTCACGCGGTGGATTTTTCTTCTGTTCAAGGTCTCCCAAGTTGGAACTCGGTTCAATTTCGCCCTCTAAGCATGGATATTACATTTATCTGGGACCCACTTACACTATTTCATAACATAATTATTTCTAAAACATTTATCTTTCACTAAAAGCTTCTTAACCAAATTAACCACAAATATTACCTACTTATCTCCAAACCACTCCCACGAGTCCATGCCCTCAGAGCGGACATGCGCAATCGTAAGCTGAAAACACCCTCCCGTTAATTTTCATTACTCAAGGTCTCAACCTAACCAATTTTGTCCAATTTGGAAAATATTATTAACTAGTTTGAGGCTCATGTATTACACGGGTAATTGATGAAAATTTTAAACTTTAACTATAAAGTGAATTATAGTCAACAAAATCATCATTTATTGTTAATACAATTTATATAAAAATTACAGAAAATAACATAAATAAAATTACACAAATATGTTACAAATAAGCAAAACTTTTTTTGTACACTACATTTGTGATTGTATTGGTTGGTATATATTGTTTATGAAAAATCAAATTTTTTTAGTCCATGTATGTTTGTAACTCTTGTTAAGGTAACATATATGTCGGCTTATAACTCTTGATATAGTCATGTATAGTTATCTGTGTGACAAATAAGGTTATTCAAGTACATACCGCGACCCTAGATAAATGATAACATATACCCATGATACTAACAAAAAAAATATTCATACACATAAAATGTCATACCTTTTGATCAATTAATATATATGATGTAATTTGAGATCATCCGATCATGTTTATCCAAAAAAACATGATTATTCCAAAAAAACAGATTACCTGAACTTTGATGATGTAATCATCCTTAAAGTCTTCAGAATCTGAAATTAATTAATCATGATAAATTATTTGTTGTAATTAATATACTGCATATGACAAATTTTAATTAATTTTATATATTAAAATTAACAATTGTATAATCAAGCAACATATAAAACCCAAAATTTAAATATAAAAAAAATGATTTGTTTCATTTCATATGAGTGGAAAATGACAAAGAAATAATAACCTTAAAGTCATGTTCAACTAACAGTAACTTAAAAAAAATTGTGACAGCTTTATTATTTTGAATATAAACTTTAATGGACACTTTAATTATGTATTAACCAACATGTAACACTAACATAACCTCAAATTATTGTATATGTATAAAAATAAAATTACTAAGTTAATATAATATTGAAATGATGTAAATAACTGATGAAAACGATATTCTAGGTTTACATATCCTAAATGATTTTTGGGAAGCGAAAATAGTGGAAAGGGATTGAAACATATTTTTTGGTTTAAAAATTTGAATGCTTTTAATTAAGTAATTTGTCTTATAAGACATATTAAATTAAATATATTTGAATGTATAAAAAAAGTATAAATCAAATCATAAAATATATGTTTCTGGAACATTTCTGTCTGAGTTATGTAAGAAAAATATCGAAACCTAAATATTGATCTTCTTGTTGCTAACCATTTATACTACACAAAAATATTATATAAATAAATGATAGATAGTTCATATAGTAAATCGTTATTCATATGGATTATAATTATAATATTCAACTTCAATGATTTAATGCTAAACACCAAGATATATATATATATATATATATATATATATATAATATGTATTCTTCATGTTTGCAATATTTATATAAAATGTTTGAAGAAATTAAGAAAATACATATTTTTTTGAGTTCAAATACATATGAGAAAATTTTAAATCAAAATTTGAAACTAATCTTATGTAAAAAATTATGCACTACTGCTATAATCCCAGTTTAACAAGTTATAGTTTGCTATTATTTTAATTACCTATGATTTTAAAATTTGTTCTAATAGATCTACAACTTCAATTTTGAGATTTCCTTGTTTTCTCATCTTTCACCATTAATATTACTGAATGAATTAAATATGATTTACATTTAATAAAAATAAACTTGAATTCTTATATTGAAATAATTTAAAATATAAGGATCATATGTTGAAATGTTAAAAAAAGAATGAAGATGGCTATGAGAGTGACAAGTGGCAAAAGTAGATAGTTATTTACTAGAATAGATAGATGACAAAATATTTTTGTCACAAGTCACAAGTCACAACTCACAAGTGTCTAGTCACAAGTGTCTAGTTTTGATCACTTTTAAATAATCTCCTTAAATACACCTGGTGACTGCTAATCCAAGGTAAACATATAAAATATGTTTGGAACTAGTAATCTCCGCGGGCTATATATTTTAAGAGTAAATATATTAATAAATAGAATGACTTAGTATGTATAAATAAAAAAAACTAAGGTGTGCAAATAAATCCACTTATGAAATATAGTCGTTATAAATGTCGTTATGATTAATACACGAGCAACCTTGTTTCATTAGCTATTATTGCTTATACTTGTTACGTCTTTGAATTAAATGCAAACGACTTTTATCACACGAAACATACAAAGTGAAAAAGAAAGGGCACAGTTACATTAGTTTGAATAGTTTAATAAACTAACCACGATACAACAAAATACATGTCATCTAATAATAAAAGCGATACTTATAAAGTGTAGTGTAATAATAATGAAGTAAAATGAAGATAATTACGCTACTAGTAAAGTGCACAGTAATTATTAGTACTTGTATATTCATTGTAGCTTAATTACTTTTTATTCAAAATGATAACACTTTTGACAACACACAACTTTTTTTTTTCACTTCGTATGATTTCTAAGTGATCCACTGATCCCGCCCTACTTATTATTAGGGCTATCACTTTTACCCGAAACCTAACCCGAGAAAACACGTACCCGAACCCGAACCCGAACTAACCCGACCCGAAAAACCCGAACCCAAACCAAAGTAATTCAGGTTGGTTCTCGGGTTTGATTTATAAGTTACGGGTCAACCCGAATAAACTTTTAGTTTTGAAATTAAATATATTTTTAGGTATAATAGCTTAGTCTTAGCCACTAACATCAGAATCTGGTTCTAATCGATTGTTGTCTTTACAACTATTATAGATCGATTGATTATTATTAATTTATGTTTTCCGTTTATTACTAATAGCAACCATAATCGAACAACCAAATCACGTTCGATTGAAGACGATTATGGTTTGAGTTAGTTTACTCTACTTTTGGATTGTTTTATCAAGTTGTGTTGGTTTATTATTTGATTATTTTGCTTACGAGCAAAGAATAATATGTTGTTTTAATTTTAGCATTGTAGTTTTTTTTTGATTTTTTGTTTTGTTTCTAGGATACTCAAAACCCGATTAACCCAACCCGAACCCGAAAAACCCGTGAGAGATTCGGGTTGGGTTTCGGGTCAAGATTTAAAACTTTGAAACCCGAAGAACCCGACCCGAAAAATGAACCTAAAGAACACCCCTACATATTATTATCTCCCTTCTTAGAGGATATTTGGTAACCTTTTAAATTTTAATGAGTCCATTAAGAGGCTATTAAGCTTTCCTTAGAATCAATCAGAGAAAAATTATATGTTTGGTTACTTTGGTAACACTTGGTAATAACTCATGAGGTCTATTAATGTTTTCACTGTTTCAGTGACAAACTGAATGAATGATTCAGAAGCTACATCTTAATCAGTCAAACCTTTTATTGATACAATAAAAACGTAACTTTTTTTATATATAATTATACAATAATAAAGTTATATTTTCTTTTTGATCCATGCTTAATATTTAAGCAGTGTGTGATAGTGAGATTGAACTATTAATCAAAATAAAAATATATTATAATTTTAAACTCAATAATAACAAAGAGTAGACTAATAGTGTGACACACCAATAATAAGGTGGTTGAGTTTGAGTTAACGTTTCAACCATTTTGTATAAATATAAAACACATGAAACAAAACAAAATTTCATTCACATGATCATCTGTTAGTCTTTGTAGCTAATATATGCATATATATTTATATATATATAACCATAATAACAGAAGTGAGAGAACCAAGTAACTAACAAAAATGGCAGCTAGAAGAATCTCCGGTGTTATCTCTCGTTCAGTAGCATCTTCAATTGTTTATACAGGTCAAAAGTCTGTATTAATTCATTATTAATATTATGGTTTTAAGTTTGAAGTCCAAGTGTTTGATGAAATGCCTCAAAGAGAAGATTAGTTTGTATACGTTGTCGTTTTCGATGATTTTAAATTATAATGTGTGGTCATGATTTTGATTTAACATGTTGATAATGAAAGATGCAGGCTGATTGATTGCTGACTTTTATGTTGATGGGGTTGAAAAAAAAAGAATTTTTTTTTGTTGGTTTCTTGATGATTTGAATTATGGGTTTGAAAAAAGATGCATATTTTAATTGGTTTCTTGATGATTTTGTTTATGGGTTTGAAAAAAGATGCATGTTTTTATTGGTTTCTTGTTAATTTGTTGATAGGTTTGAAAAAAGATATGAATTTTTGTTGGTTTTTTTGTTAATTTGTTGAAGGGTTTTTAAAAAGATACAAACTTTTATTGGTTTCTTGATAATTTGTTTATGGGTTTGAAAAAAGAATGCATATTTTATTGGTTTCTTGTTAAGTTGTTGATGGGTTTGAAGAAAGATATAAACTATTATTGGTTTCTTGATGATTTGTTGATGAGTTTGAAAAAAGATGCAAGCTTTTACTGGTTTCTTGTTAATTTGTTGATGGGTTTTTAAAAAAATAACTTTTATTCATGTTAATTTGTTGATGGATTTTAAAAAAGATGCAAACTTTTTTTAGTTTCTTGATGATTTTGTAAATGGGTTTGAAAAATGATGCATATTTTTATTGGTTTCTTGTTAATTTGTTGATGGGTTTGAGAAAAGATAGAAAATTTTGTTCGTTTCTTGTTAATTTGTTGATGGGTTTAAAAGAAAGTACATATTTTTATTGGTTTCTTGTTAATTTGTTGAAGGGTTTTAAAAATAATACAAACTATTATTGGTTTCTTGTTAATTTGGTGATGGTTTTGAAAAAAAAAATGCAAAATTGTACTGGTTTCTTGTTGTTGATGATTTGACAAAAGATACGAACTTTTATTAATTTCTTGTTAATTTGTTAATCGGCTTGAAAAAAATATACAAGCTTTTATTGTTTTCTTGAAGATTTGTTGATGTTTAAAAAAAAAAAAACTTTTATTGGATTCTTGTTAATTTGTTGATGGACTTGAAAAAAGATGCATATATTTATTGGTTTCTTGTTAACTTGTTGATGGGATTTGAAAAAGATACAAACTTTTATTGGTGGGAACTATTTTGTTTTTTTGACTATGATTGTTTCCTAATTAAAAGGTTAAAAGTAGCTCTTTTTGTAACAGAATCTAGAATTTTGAATTTGGGATCATGCTTTTTTGTGTTGACTAATAACTATTTCCTAATTAATTGTTGTTTTTTTACAGGAAACAGGTTTAATTTGGGAAGAGAAGTTGGAAGATTCAGTACTGCTGCTGCACTTGAGGAACCGATCACTCCACCGGTTCGGATTAACTACACTCAGCTTCTAATTGATGGGAAATTTGTTGATTCGGCATCTGGTAAAACTTGATTTTCTTATTTAATAATCTTAGTAAAAAAAATAAATTTTTTTGTTTATTTATTTCAGGAAAGACATTTCCAACCTTGGATCCTCGTACAGGGGAAGTGATAGCCAATGTAGCTGAAGGTGATGCAGAAGATATTAACCGTGCGGTTTCTGCAGCTCGCAAGGCGTTTGATGAAGGCCCGTGGCCTAAAATGACTGCTTATGTAAGTAACATTTTACAATCTTGTTTTATGTAATGTATTAATTTTATGTAATTTTCTTTTCCAACTATTGCAGGAGAGATCGCGTATACTATTACGATTTGCTGATCTTATAGATAAACACAATGATGACCTGGCAGCTCTCGAGACATGGAACAACGGTAAGCCGTATGAACAGGCTGCCAAAATGGAAGTACCATCTGTTGCACGTCTATTTCGGTATTATGCTGGTAAGTAATCATGATATTATTGACTAATTTGTATAACATACGATTGCGTAAGGTACATATTACGTATTGTAAACTTGCAGGTTGGGCGGATAAGATCCACGGGCAAACGGTTCCTGCAGACGGGCCTTACCATGCGCAAACATTGCATGAGCCAATTGGGGTTGCGGGTCAGATCATTCCTTGGAACTTTCCTCTTGCTATGTTTGCTTGGAAAGTCGGGCCCGCACTTGCTACCGGCAATACTATTGTTTTGAAATCAGCTGAACAAACTCCATTAACCGCTCTTTATGCTGCAAAATTGCTCCATGAGGTAGCTAATATAATATTTATTTACTCCGTATTTTGTTTTAGGGTCAGTTTAACTTCATTTTTTACATATATGTTTTGCGGGTAGGCTGGTCTTCCTCCTGGTGTTCTTAACATAGTTTCGGGCTACGGGCCGACTGCTGGCGCAGCTCTTGCTAGTCATATGGATGTGGATAAGGTAAGTAATTAATATCTAATTATCTTATTTTATATAATACTCGATAGAATCTAAATTAGTAGCGGATTTGATGATTTAATGTTTAAATTTGCAGATAGCCTTTACAGGATCAACTGCAACTGGCAAAATTGTGCAAGAGTTGGCTGCAAAAAGCAATCTTAAGCCTGTAACTTTAGAGCTCGGTGGAAAATCGCCTTTTATCGTGTGTGAAGATGCTGACGTTGATATAGCTGTAGAACAAGCACATTTTGCTCTCTTCTTCAATCAAGTATGCAATTTATGTTTTATATTTTTACATATATTTGGTTTCTTTTGCTCTCATACACGAGCTAATTTAAAGTAATCGGGCAACTCTAGGGTCAATGTTGTGCTGCGGGCTCTCGTACATTCGTTCATGAGCGTGTTTATGATGAGTTTTTGGAGAAAGCAAAAAAACGGGCTCAAAGACGGACCGTTGGTGATCCTTTCCGAAAGGGAATTGAACAAGGCCCTCAGGTACATGATTTAGACAGGCTCGGGTCAACACACATTTGACCTCTATTTATTTTTTTTAAAGTATATATGATTATGAACTTTGTAAAAAATTTTAGATTGACTCCGAGCAATTTGAGAAAATCCTACGGTACATAAAATCCGGGATTGAAAGCAACGCCATTCTCGAATGTGGTGGTGACAAGATCGGGTCCAAAGGGTACAATATCCAACCGACAGTTTTCTCAAATGTTAAGGTGCTATGTTATGCCAACAAAATCTGGTTTATTAATTTTATGGTCCCAATGTTATTATGTTAATGATTTTATTTATTTATTTATATATTTATTTTTAACAGGATGATATGTTGATAGCTCAAGATGAGATATTCGGTCCGGTTCAAACCATTTTGAAATTCAAGTAATCCTCATATAAATATATAATCATCATGATTCATAAATTCATAACATGTTATACCATTGTTAACGAACTCAAATATTAATAATTTAATCTCATGATTTTGATGACAGGGAGCTTGATGAAGTGATAAAACGGGCCAACACGACACGATATGGACTTGCAGCTGGTGTTTTCACCAAAAACATTGATACTGCAAATACGTTGACCCGTGGATTGAGGGCTGGAACCGTTTGGGTGAACTGTTATGATGTGTTTGACGCTGCAATCCCTTTTGGAGGGTATAAAATGAGCGGGATTGGAAGGGAAAAAGGTATACATAGTCTTCATAATTATTTACAGGTGAAGGCTGTTGTTACCCGCGTTGAAAATTCCGGCTTGGTTGTAATGTGACTCGTACAATATCTTATATTACCATTATGGAATGTATCCAGTTTAAGAATAATGTACTTTCGTTTATGGTTCTTTTTTGTTTTGATCCTATGCAGTCGATATCGCGGATATACTAAACTAAATATGAAATTAAGATTTCGCCATAATGGTAATATAAACTGGTAAACTGGTAAGAAATATGGATACAAATTAATTTTGTACTAAACTAAAAATAAACATAAAAACTGGTAAGAAAAATGTTGAAAGCAGTTTAACATGATGTTATATTGGGTAAAAATGTAAAATATCACAATGTCGTAACTCACGGTTAATTCGTTTGGTAAAGCTTTTCGAGTTTCCATCCATGGCCACTTATTGCTTAACCTCAATCCCAAACAATCTGTGTTAAAAATGAAACAAATTAATACAAAATTTTAAAATTTAAAACTTTAAGCAAAATGAAAATAACCAAATGTTAACATTAAGTTATTTGGCTCAAAACTGTACTGAGTTTTTATAAGTATAACAAAATAGTATACGTACAATACAACACTTATCTTCGAAAGGTCCTAACCCGACAACAAAAATGACTACTATTTTTTTTTTTTACGTATGAGTCGTGTTTCAAAATTGAAACAACAATTTATGATATTTACGGTGTATTCCCGCAAGCCATATGTAGATGGACAACTTATACGTATCATTTGAGAGGTCGCAAGTTGTTGACGTATCAAACTACCGGACTAGAGAGCACATGATAAAAATATCACTAATTTTATATATATACTGAAAATCAGTTTATGTCCATATGATTGTCAACCATCTTTACCTAATACATGTAAACAAAAACTAAGTTGCATATCCTAATATCCACTCATAGAAGACAGTAGTAATGGTAAAACTTGATGCAATACTAATTTGCAGAACACAATAGTCAATGTGAAAAGTGTAATGGTGGTACGGAAGATCTTAACTGGTGATTTGAAGAAGATCTAAAGTTCTATGGGCAATCTAGTTTTGTTGGAGCCTTAAGTTTATTTTTATTGTATCATTGGTTGTAATTTCACCTCGTATTGCTTTAGAACGGGTATGACTAGGTCTGTTTAAAAAAGATAGTAGCTCGATCGAAACTGCTTTAGATTGGTACGTCTATAAACAAACCAAGCCAAGCTCATACCAATATAAGTTTTAATATCTACAAGTCACAACTCAATTAGATTTGTTAATTAATTAAGAATCTACATACGTTAATTTGTTGTATCTTGGGATGCGAATTACTGGCACCTGCAACGCGTGACACGTGCCAGCGACCCACGTATAGGCATCAACATAACCAACGCTCGTTTCGTTATTAATACTTATAAGTTATTTGTTTCGCATGTTTTCGTTATTTACTTTATTTTCATGTTTTCCAAAATTATAGGATATCTTGTTCATGATGTAAGCCTTATATATAAAGGGCCTTTGATTTTGTTAATGAAAGTAGACCGAAAATTTGCAGCAAAGTTTCGACTTTTCTCTTCTCTAAATTATTCGCAGAGTCTCACACGCTTAAGGGTTATATTAGCACGCTTGTTTGAACGATCGAAGAGGTCCAGTTGCTTGAAGGACAAAGACCACTCGCCTTGAAACAATTTGTATCTATATATGCACATCAAACATAAGAAAATTAATGTTTAAACAAAACTAAATGAGTAAAAAACATGAATGTCAATGCATAAATAAATGCAAATATTAATCTGTGAACAAAATTTATACAACCAACAAACTGATAGTGAAAATTGGATTGTCGAAAAACATGCGAGATCAAGAATTATGACGAAAGCGAAGGGGGTGTTTCTGACTTACTAATTTTCGACTCAAAATTAAATAACATATCATTATTGTTACAAGTACCAAGTGACCTATAATTCAACTTCTTTTCAAAATTATCTATATTCTTCTATAAATCATTTGTGGTTTCCGCATTCGGTTGCATATGTTTTGGATCTAGTATTTGAACATTTGTTAATTTGCCCTAATTTGTTGATCATTCTTTTTTTGCTCTTAGTGTTTTCTCTCCGTTTTGTTGCCTAAAACGCGATAAAATGGATGAGGAGGCTCTAAGAACCCTCGTTGGAATACTCGGTTCGTTTCGTCACTCTACTTTCAAAAACCTAGAGATTTCGATCATGTAATTAATTTTACGTTTATTTTACACGTCTATAGTACTATCATGCATAAGATTTTTCGAATGTGGATTTTACTTATAAAGAAAACTTATTGTTTGATGTGTGAAATTGTTTCAAGCTTTGATGGTTGTAGTTTCTAATTATCCAATGAGATGTGTACCATTTCAAAAATCCTACTATATACACCTATTGTATAATACTTTGAATTCATAAAAAACTCATCAATTTAGATTATAACTTCATGTTTCTTTTGTAGATTTTATAGTTATAACGTTTTATATAAATTCAAAAACATTGTTGTGACCAGTTTGTTTTTATCTACATTTCGATATAAATTCCCACTGGTTTTTCGTCTAACTTGTTTTATTTTGGACATGCAGGGAACATTATAGCGCTCATCCTCTTTCTATCGCCTGTGTAATTTCATTAACTTTTTTTGTATTTTAGTTCAATTACGCGTTCTCAATATTTCATTACATACATACTCGTTTACCTTACCATGCCCATGAATATATATATACATGTATATATTTCTTTTGTTATTAAGTAAGAGTAATCAAATAAACCACTGATTTAAGTTTTTATATTTTGAATTTCGTAAAAGAATATATAAAAACTAAAATATTACGATATACATGTATAAGGAATTGAAGCATGTATCTAATATGAGACACGGTTTTAGAATCAGATATGAGATTGAAATTAACAATGCCAGTCATCTAGACATTTATGAAGATTATTAAAACCGCAGGCCAACATTTACGAAGATTACGAAAGCAAAATCAGTTCAAGCTTTCAGACCGGATTCATACGTTGCCACAATTCTAAATTGTGCAATGTGGATGTTCTATAGTCTTCCAATTGTCCATCCAGACAGTCTTTTGCTCTTCACCATCAATTGTGCTGGATTCTCTATTGAAATAGTCTTCATCATAATCTTTCTAGCATATTCTACTTGGAGTGGTCGCGTATGGTCACATGAACCGGCTTCTATATCTTATACTAATGTGTTTTTTAATCATTTCGGTCTACACTAAAATGTTACGAAAATGCAGAAAAAGATCATTATTGTTCTGATTATCGAAGCCGTGTTCATAGCTGTGGTTGTTGTAGTTACATTGATGTGCTTTCACACATATGCTTCAAGATCTATGATTGTTGGAATGATTTGCCTTGTCTTCAACACACTCATGTATGCCTCTCCATTGACAGTCATGGTAATTAACCTCTTTTTATAATTTATTACTATTGTATTCTATTAGGTTAATATCATAATCAGGTAATGTTAGATTATTAAAGCCCCCTACATGTTAAAAATACATTAAAAAGTCTCAACTTTTATATTAAAGTTTTCTAAAATAACATGTTACTACAAGAAAATTCAAACAATATAACGGGGGCGTTATTAGCGGCGAAACTGAGAAATAGCGGCGACACGTTCATGAGCCGTGTTTTATTATTGTACATCAAATCTAGCAGTTGATTATCATTTTAGTCCAAGGGTTGGGGGGGTTAATAGGGAAAAGCGGCGACAACTAGGGGTTTTTAGCGGCGATATTTGTTGCCACTAAAGAGCCTTTTCTTTGTCTATCTCCGCTAAATAGTCTATTCTTTGTCGTGTGTGCTTATCAATTTGATGGAACATCTCAAAGAAAGAAAATGGGTATATTGGTTTTAAATAATCTCAACTATCACATTTTTGTCACTGCCAATCCCAACTAACAAAATGATTGGCGACAGTCCCACCTAATAACATGTTTGCTTTCAACGATCAACGACTAATTAAGGAAGCGTAACCCCGTTAGTCTCCGGCCGTTGGGAAGACTTTTTGTTTTTTCAGGAAAACTAATTTTCCGGGGTAAAATTAACCAAATTGTACTATGTTTTCATTACAATATTTATGAAGTAAAGAACAAAATCAACAGATATTAATATTTATGTTATTTTGTTGGAACTATAATACATATGTTATTAAGTCCTTTTACTTTATATCAAAGATAATATATTACACTAATGAAATTGAAAACAGAAAATGGTGATAGAGACAAAAAGTGTTAAATACATGCCGCTTGCCTTATCAGTTGCTTCATTTGCCTGTGGCATTGTATGGTCTATTTATGCTCTCATGCCATTTGATCTTTACTTATTCGTAAGTTAATATTTTTGATAATCTTTTCAACACATAAGATTATTTATTTATTTATTTATTTATTTATGTTTGTTTGATTTTTCAACATGTTGTTGGGTCATATATATTTAGGTTCCAAATGCTCTTGGAACATTATCAGCAATAGTTCAGCTAACATTGTATGCAACATATTATGGTACCACCAATTGGGATGGGGTTGACGACGAAAAAGGCGAGGTCCAAATGTCGTAAAACATTAAACGCCTAAGCATTGATCAAAGACGAATATTTCTCAGTATGGCATGTCTCGGTGTTCGTGGAGTTAAGTCATCAATACATGTATGTATTATGGGGTGGTAATGAGAGTTGTTGTAAGTGTTGTAACCATGCAAACTTGTGTACATGTATCACTACATAGTGTTAAGAGGATTCTTTGAAACTATAGATCGACAAGTCGATTTTAAATACTATATATACAACAAATTTGAAATAAAGAATGTGTTATTTTTGTTATGTAATCGGTGTCGGGATTCACTTATTCGTTTAAAAGTAACGCAACATAATAACGCAACAGATCTTGACCATATCAAGAACAATTCCTGATGATGATGGATGAAATTGTTGGTAATTCTGGACCGTATTCACGAGTTGGTGATTATGTAATGACCTAAGTTGATCAAGTTGGTTTAGTTTCATAATTGTAATAGGATTATTATGTTAATGTCTTAATCACACTACAACAAACAGGGGCTTTAGCGAAGACAAAAATCGTCGAGATAGGCCATGTTTGTCCTCGATATAGTCTTTCTTGACGACTTGTCGTCAATATATCTGTTGTCGCTGCATAATTGTCGTAATAGATGAATAATAAAGTATATGTCAATCATGTGCCTCGAGAAATAAATAATTATTGTAACGAGCTTTTGAGTAGTGACTTTAGATGACTGATCAATAGATAATTATTGAAACGAGTTTTTAAGTCAGCTTTCTCTTGTAATAATAAAGTATTTATCGATCATGTGCCTTGAGAAACCGACTAATGAAGTCCACAACGAGTCTCACAGGTTGCTAGCCCGAATCACGCGAACACCAAACCAAACAAACTTGGGCTTGTACTTGCACTAATAAGAAAAACATGATCTTTGTGATCTATAGTTCAATCTTGAGGGCGTTCGGGTTTTACCATCAGTGCACCTTCGAGTGAGTGGGTTTTCCCTAAAATTACAGACAAGGCTGACTATGACGTAGGGCCAGGTGATCGGCCGACCCGACACCCCAATATGCCCGAATTTTTTTTAATCAGATATATTTTTTTGAAATGTGTATTCTTAAGGCTTAAACTCAATTACTCAAGTAATCATGAGGCCCATATTTTTTTCCGCCTTCGGCCTTAAAAATTTTACGATTCTCGGAGATAACCTGAAGACGCTTAAAGGCTTCATACGGCTGGGTTGGGCCAGCTGACAGTAACCCTGAATAGTGAATATCTAGTCAATTATTTGTTTGTTAGCCGTTAAAAAAAATACATCGTAACACATAGTTGAACTCGAGTAATTAACTACAAACAACTAAACACTTAGCCAACATTAGAACAGTAATTCAACCAATGAACAGTAACCAAACCGAATATAACCGATTAACCGCAACTAATTAGTTTTTAAAACCCTTCAATTGGAAGTTTCAATTTCGCTTGAACCGAACCGAACCGAACCGAACCAAACCGAAAGATACACACCCGCAAATCTAAACTTTACCATCTCTAAAATGGAATTTAATCAAACACATAAACTACGCAATGACTACTACCCATTACTCATTCTCACTTTGCTTCACTCAATTCCTCAAAACTTAACCTTTGACGTCAACAAACAAATCATTGCTCAATCAATCAGTAATTCATTACTGAAAGCAAGCTAGGGTTTTGTTTTGTTGCTTAATTCATGCCGATCAAAGGCCTAGATTTTAAATGGTCTGCAATTCATCATTCTTTATTCAATTCCCACTTATTATTTTTATTATGGATTCTAACCCACATATTTGCAGGTACGATGGGTTCTTCCTCTCGATGCTTGCCACTAGCATGTATCCTTTTGTAATATTATTTCTTAATTTTAATAATTTTGGTGATTCTTGACGAGGCTTGTTGATAGAATAATTATAGCGATTAATTGGAAGCATTACCGTCTCTGTGAGCACCCGTTGCATATATGGATCGTGGTGAGTCGAGTGATTAAGTTTAAAATTTTAGGCTCGAGATGTTGCACGCCAAGTGTTTGATGAAATGCCGGGCTTTTAAATGTTGTGGTTTTGTAATTATATTGTTTGTTGTAGGTTTGTAAATGAATTGATAGATATAAAAAACTTAAACACACTATATTAAACACTTAAAGCACGTTTTTTCACCCACACGTCAATGTTCGTGAACTGTTTGGCGGGAAGTTCGTTTTCATTTATCATCGTATAAATTTTAGTAAATATGTAAGTAGTTATATAAACATAAAAGGGGCCTGTTTAAATTATACGTGTGTGTGTGTACATACTGGGTTATGTTTGGTCAATTTAGTTCATTTGCATTCGTTTATGTTTGTTCTGTTATGTTCGTTTAAGGTCGTTTGTGTTTGTTCGTTTATGTTCGTGAACTGTTTGTTTAGGTTTTAAACACAGAAATATGAACAAACACGAGCATGCCTGCTTTCTTAATTAACGGGCATGAACACAAGTATTTTTTCGATTATATGTTAGTGTTTGTGTTTGGTTAAAGTTGAATGAACATACACAAACATGCCTCCATTCGTGTTCGTTTACAGGCATATTCCTTGTGTTCTAAATATATATTGACATAATTCATGTTGTTCTTTAATATATAGGTTGACTACGCGACCGTTTTCGTGTTCCGACTCTTGATGTTTTTGGACAATGGACTTGCTGCAGGAATGGGATTGTAAGTCCTCCATATTTTTTTTGTATACTAATGAAAGTGTTAAATTATATTAAAAATAGTTCCAATTACAATAAAGAGGCAGGTAAGCGGGCAACAAGCTGCGCCGCCACCCCCTTTTGAATGGCAAAACCGATCCTAAAGTCTTATTAATGAAGTTTTGTTCTTTTATATGTTAATTGCATCAAGTTAGTTTCCATTGATTATATTAGTAGTTAGTTGCATCAAGTTAGTTTTGTTCTTTTATATGTTATAAAGGCATCTGTAGTTCTTAAAGTCTTATTAATGAAGTTTCCTGATTGACATAGAGATTTTGGCCCGCAGCAGAGACATGCTCGTTTTTGGGGAAGATTGGCGGTTTTAACAATCCTTTGTGTGTTTCTCTATCCTTTTCTATGGGCATGGACTGTTATCGGCTCATTGTGGTTTGTTAACTCAAGAGACTGTGTATGTGTCACTCTTCTGCTCTTCATATGCTGGTGTATTTACAATTTGACTGTACATAATTTTTGATCAAGATACTAAAAACTTAAACCGGTGCAGTTACCTGAACAAGGTCAAAAATGGGGATTTCTTATATGGTTGCTTTTCAGCTACTGTGGACTCTTTTGCCTTGCTGGATGGTCTGTTAAAACAGTATGATACATATATTTTACCTCAAGGCTTTTCAGATATGTTTTTGTTAGAAATAATATTAAGCTATTAAGTGTTAACATCATGTTTTGACCTATCTTTTGCAGTGGTTAAGAAGAAGACAAGCTCATTTACTACGCGCTCAACAGGGGATTCCTATTTCAGAATACGGGGTACTTTTGTAAATATTTAAATTTCATATACGTATACGATTTAACTATATAAAGTTAACAACTAGTGTATGCTTTCAGGTTTTGGTTGATATGATCCGTGTACCCGACATGGCGTTTGAAAATGCTGCAGGTCAAGAGATGAGAGGCATGGGCCAAGACGCTCATTCGTATCATCCGGGCCTTTATTTGACTGAAGCTGAGGTAATTACATAGCTTAAGTTATTATTATTCTTTATTGTTTTATTAAAATATGGTTGTTAAAGGTTCTAATTTGTGAACTTAGAGAGAAGCAGTGGAGGCGTTGATCCAAGAGCTTCCAAAGTTCATGTTGATAGCGGTCCCTACTGATTGTAGCGAGTGTCCAATTTGCTTGGAAGAATTCCATGTCGGAACTGAGGTACTGTTTCTTATTTTATTATAATTAATTAATGGAGGTTTGTTGGTTAATTAAAATGATATATCAGGTGCGTGGGCTTCCATGTGCTCATAATTTCCACGTGGGATGCATCGATGAATGACTTAAGTTGAATGTGAAATGTCCTAGATGCAGGTCATCTGTGTTTCCGGATCTTGACCTTAGTGCACTTTCAACTATTCCTGCTGATATTAACCAGTCAACTCTTGCAACGACTCGTTATGTGAGAAGTCAACCGTCTAGTCAAAGTTATCTGATGTGGTGCAGGGTTTTCTCCGTCCTGTTCAGACTGGTTCGGGGTCTGATAACAGTTTATAAACTGCAGAAAACGGAGGTCAACCGTCTGAAAGTCAAAATAGGCACACAACTTTGGAGCCTGAACATTGAACCATAAGTCTTTAAATGTGAGTCACTAGTTCTTGGCTTCTTGCATAAAGCACTACTTTTTACCCACAGTGCAATATTAGAACTTGATGATTTTTATTATACTTATGTTCTTGATACACAGCTAGAAATCAAGATTTCATGTAAAGAGTAACCTGTATGCTCATAGTATGCATTTGCTTATAAATCAAACCTACATTAATAGAGCAACTTTTCAAGATGTATATGGTTGACAACAAACAAGATACAGTTTCAGTACATTGATGTTTTTCATTCAAGCATTACATCGAACATATGTTCTTCGTCAAACATACCTTCAGGATAAACCATTAACTTCATGTTTCTATGTTTTAGTTTATGAATAAAACGATTTAAATCATCATCATAATCCTAAACAAAACAATCGTGACATAAAAGAGTAGAAGTTGCGAGGAAGGTACAAAGCTAATATTTGTGAAGTCTAATCAAACCGAATCATTTTCCTATATTTCTCTTTCGCCCTTAACTTAATTTTCACGGAACTAGCAATGTTTCGATTCTATGAATTTGGGGTCTTCGATTTTAAGGTCCTCAAGTGCTTGCTTTACGATAAAGCCATGCTGAGTAATTTTTGTCAAATGTCTTGGCACATTCTTATTGTCACATTTATTTTAAAGTGACTTGGCACTTGAAGCAGTGAGATAAATTTACAATGACTCCCAATGGTTGATAAAAGAATGTCAATCATGTTTTTGCAATGGACATGTCTTGGCCATACTTGGAAGTTGGAACAAATCTCTTCAATGTGAACATGTTATTGTTATTTAAAGAAAAATCCATTTAAAGATGTGTAATGCATTGCGCGATGTAATAGTGTTGTTAAACCATTTACCCAGTGCAATTTTAACATTTTAGACGATGTTGTATATTGTAACGAATTTACATGGTACGGATGTGTGCATACACGTGATTACGTATTTACAAGACACCATTTTACACAGTGATGATATGTGAGCCATAAAACATGTGTATATATGTTAATGAATGCATGTATATGTTAAACGTGTCCAACCAAACCAGATTGAAGGCTTCTAGAATCTTGGAGAATATTTAATATAATAATTAGTTTATTATTATAAGATAAGTTAGTCTTATTCTATTTAATCCTAACTATATTTGGTTTCAAATTGTGTATTTGAGTTAGTATAGGATTGGAACCGTGGGCTTATATATACCCTAGGTTCAATGTGTTAGTAAATTATTAAGTTTTTCTCGTTAGTCGTTTTCTTAATACAAGAGTGATCGTGTGTTAATCAAATCTTGTGTTCGTGTTCTTGATTCACCCGCTCAAAGTTTAACAGTATACCCCTTGCCATTAAGTCCGTCCGTGTACACGTTTCGGTACCTCATTGTTTCATATGCTTCTTAGGCGAAGTTTGTTTCATACTAGAATCGGTCTATATACGTGTGTGCATTGTATTTATGCACATCCCATCATTCACTTGGCAGAGATACCGGTGCCTCTAAAACATATAGTTTTTTTTTTCATTCTTAAGTTATAGATATAAGAGTAAAGTGTCATTTTAGTTCTTGTGGTTTGACAAATAATGCGAATTTAGTTCAAAAAGTTTATTTTTTTATATGGGCCCTCCACGTTTCCCAGTTCTTGCCAATTACATCCAAATCACTAACCTCGTTAAATTTAGTCGTTAAGTCAGGGGTATACATGCATTTTCATTATTTCTTTATTATAATATTAAATTTAGTGAACTGCGGTTTTCGTCTTTTTGGAATGTCCAAATCTGCGGTTTTAGTCCAATAGTTTCAAGTTTGCAATTTTCGTTCTTGTAGTTTCATTTCACTTGCAATTAAACCCGAATTTATTAACCTCGTTGAATATGGTCGTTAACCCATTTGCGTACCTCTGACGTGACGACCCGTTTTGTTGTTTTTCTCCACAAATAAATCGTAGCCCTAATTCGCAAGCTCTCTAACGTGATTGGCTAGGGTGTATTTGGGGAAAACGGAAAAAAAGGAACAAAACTGCCCCTCACGTGAAGGGCACACTGATGGGTTTAACGACCAGACTTAACGAGGATAGGAAATTCGGATTTAATTGCAAGTGAAATGAAACCATAGGGAAGAAAAATTGCAAATTGAAACTACTGGACTAAAACTGTAGATTTTGACAAACCATAGGGACGAAAACCGCAGTTCATTGAAATAAGTATTATAATAAAGAAAGAGTGAAAAGACATGTCTACCCCTGACTTAACGGTTAAATTTAACGGGGTAGTGATTTGGATGTAATTGACAAGACGTGGAGGGTTCATATACAAAAAATAAACTTTTTGGGCTATATTCGCATTATTTATCAAACCGCAAGGACCAAAATGGCACTTTACTCTAGATATAATTAACTAGCTTTTACCTCTCCGTATTATGGGTGTTGTTTTATATTTTTCGTTTACTAATATTTATATATTTTTTTGGATTTTAAATTTATTTATTGTAAGAAAGTTAATAATATACTTAGGGTTTGATGATGTAAGAGTTTCACAAATAAATAAGTTGTTATAACTCGTTTAAAAGCTATCTGAGTTTGACGAGACTCATGACCCGCTTATTTTTTACTATAAAATTGTTTTTAATTATAAATAATATTTTTAAAAAAATATCAGATATTAAATTTTAATATAGTGCTCTTTTATAGGATTTTCATATCAAATATTTAGTAAGTTTAATTTTTTATTTAATGAGATATTAACCCGTTTAAGGGCTATCTGGGTTTAGTAAGACTCATACCCTTTAATTCGGGTCAAATACATGAGAAAACTCAATTTACAAATAAAGCAATCTAGTGATATGAGAGAAGATGAAGAGCAACCAAAGAGTTTTTATAGGTGTCGTTTATATATGTTTAAGATATGTTATAGATTATATAGTATTTCCTTTTTTTTTTCTTTTTTTTTAAATAAAATATTGTAGTGGTCATTACTAAATAGGTTTTCTTCTAGGTAGTTTACAGAACCGTGGGTTTTATTTAATGTATTATTTAATAAGGGGTTGTGCTCAAATATGATCTCTATTTCTATTTGATTCTTGAATCTTAATGCATCCAAAAATATTAAAAGCGATTGGTTGTATTCATGTGGGTCCTTTGTGTAGACTTCTTTCAGAAACATTTATGCAAACAAAGCCAAGGATGTGATGTTTTTATATATTATTTTAATATAGATAATAAGAGTTGTGATAAACAATAATTTATTAAAGATGATAAAATATAGTAGAAGTTAAAATTAATCTACAAAAAATGGTGATAGAAATATATAGTTTATCAATTATCATTAATGGTACTCATAAGTTAAATGTTCGCAATGCAAAGTGGGTGGAGTTCCTACAAACTTTATCATTCTTTATTAACCAAATGGCCTATTTTATTACACGTGTCCGAACATATAACGTTAACCAGATGGCTCAGTTATTTCTAACATAGTCAGACTCAATGGCATTTCTAAAACTACCATGTCCATTCATGACGCCAAGTTTGTGCGACATTTTTGGAGGACATTATGCAGTCGTCAAAGCTTATTTTAGTAGCTCACGTCACCCTCAGACAGATGGGCAAACGGAAGTGGTTAACCGAAGTCTAGGTACGTTGAGGAGTCTTATGGGAGATAAGCCAAAACAATGGTATACTGTGTTACCCCATGACAATTTTGCATATAAGAGGTCCATCAATCATACTACGGGAAGGACTCCTTTTGAAGTCACAAATAGGTACCCCCTTATCGAATAAAAGGAGGGCGATAAATTTGGTATAGGTTCATCAATTCTTTCAGGTTCTAAAGAAGGTAAATGACTATGCATATACATATACATTTTACATATAAAAAAACCTTAGTTGTGATTTATTTAATAATAAAGCATTAAAAGTTATCAGAAGATAAATGACATTGCAATATTGCATAGACATATACATTTTAACCTTAGTTGTGATTTATTTAATAATAAAGCATTAAAAGTTATCAGAAGATAAATGACATTGCAATATTGCATAGACATATACATTTTACATATAGAAAAATTAATCTTAATTGTGATTTATATAATAATAAACCGCATTAAAAGTTATCATCACGTGATAAATTGTTTAACTTGCTGATTGTCGTTTAATAATTTGTAACATAAAAGATGTGGATCATCATATATAATAATATGATCCTGCACAAAATCCAATAGTTCATCCAACTGACATAGGGTGGTCAACTACATGTGCTTAAGGTAGTGCATTGGTTGGCCTTCAATGCTTTTCATTTTTGTAATTAATGTAGTTCTTCTACAACTATACAATATACAGATATGATATATATCTGTTACTGTTGCCATGTTTTTATTTTAAGTTGTAGAATTGTGGGAAAAAAATTATCTTTTATGTTTGCTTTATTTGTATATTTAGTAGCATTTGTCAAGAGTTGTAGAGTTTATGATCTTTTGTTTATTGTTTATAGGTATCTAGTTATCTACTTTCAACTCTATTACCAAGAGTCCATGGTCATTTGTTTATTCCACGATCCGAACACACCCTTAACCATGGACTCATGGTAATGTTATAGAGTTAAAAGTAGATACCTATAAACAATAAACAAATATTGTTTGTTTGGGTAACAACTATAGGTAAAATATTTATCTATAACTAGTGTTTTGCTCCGGCGTAGTAAAACCCAAGCGTTTTCGGTCACAAGTATTGATGCGGTAAGTTGACGCGAACTCGGTGGGTTCTGTTTACATGTGTTACTGTACCAAAACTAAAACCAAAATAATAAAATTTGAGGTGGACCAATGGGGTGACGTCAGCCGGTAGAACTCGGGCTTTGGTAAAACACGATCGTTGTTGATCCTCAGGCATTGAGGCAATGAGTCTACGCAAATTCAGTTGGTTTATGTCACAGTCGTGACGGTACCCGAACTAAAACAAAAACAAAAAAAATCAAATAAGCAATCGATTTTCGTTACGTTTGTTACGGTACTAAACTAAAACAAAACACGTTGAGTCTACTCGAATTCGATCGGTCTCCATCATGTTCGTTATGTTATCGGAACTAAAACAAAATAAAATTTACATTAAGTCGGTTTTAGTTACGTATTTACGGACCGAAACTAAAACAAACCAAAAAAGACCAATACGGTGCCGCAAAGTTGCCCAATCGGGACTTTGCGGCACCAAACTTGTTTGTATTATATATATATATATATATATATATATATATATATATATATATATATATATATAATGATAAAACATTTCAGCAACATTTATAAATGGGGGTACCAGGGCTTCCTCTATGTTAATATTAGCTATCGTTTATGCTACACAATTATTTGGGCTTTCATTTTAGAAAATAAGCTTTGTATTTATGTAGTGTGGTGTATTATGCATGTATTTTAATGGTAAAGTGTCACGTTTTGCCCCTCAAGTCCCGGGTTCGAGTCTATGCATCTCATACAATTTTTGATTTTTTATGTTTTTTATACACAAAAGTTGACGGGCCTGAAAAAATCCAGGCGTATTTAATAGTCCAACGACACAACTTTGGTATGGGATGATAAATAGATTGTTGAATCATCGGATGGAAAATGCATAATCTGGTGAAAAAAGTTTGTTTTTTAAGAAGTTGATGTGTGCGTTTTTTAAGTGAAAAAAATTGTTATGCGAGCATATAAATTTATAAAAACTTTTAAATTATTTTTTTTATGTCTAGGAATGATATAACCGTTGGTTTCAATATTTAGCAAAAAAAAAAAATCTACAAATTACGAACAGTAACAATCTAATGACAAGGTTAACAGGGAATGTGACGTTTGATGATTATGTCGTTGTCACCTAAGGGACAACGCGGTATCAATACCGCATACTCGCATAGTCTTATTATTGTACCATATCGTACGTCATGTGGCCGCATGTGATTTCAATTATGGTTTTGACAGTTACTCCTACGATGCCATCACCGGGCCCTTCTCTTTCGCTATCACATATATATTGGCTATAGCTAATGTCTAATAGGTTAAAAACCATTTATTCTCTCCAGATATGCAAATTTTCCACTTACATTACGTATGAAAGATGTTATTTAATCGTATTTTTCTTAATTTGTTGTGTATATATTCTTACAAACTATGTCATTCAAATACATATTTTGAGTATGTTTAAACGAACCAAAGATTATAATTTTTTATACAACTTTATGACATATACCAACAAAATTGACATTTATAATTAGCCAAATAGAAAAGAAAATATAGACACTTTTAATGAGACGGAAGAAATATAAATTTTTTGACCGATCTATTGGAATAAAGATTAACACTCAGACCAATTGACACTTGCATGTATAGGACAGAGATAAGCATGTGTGGATCTAGCATGGAATTCGCCTTGGGAATGGAGAGTATAGTAGTGCTTTCACGAGCATTCAAGCTGCTTTAAAATTTGTTTCCCTTACGCCTAAGATATATGTGTTTATAAAAGGCTTGGTTTTGTATCCCAAAGAGGCTAGTGACGTAGCCTGTTGTCCGTTTTAGTTTCTTCTATTTCATTATAAAATAAAATACTACTATATTATATATGTTCTTCATCTTTCATTGTGGTAATTTGAAAATGATTCGAAACGCTTCTCCAGAAAGAACTAAAAATTATATTTGCGAGTTAACTACTACCACTACCATCTATCACCACCACTATTACTACTATCACTAGACTTCCACGCTTACTACCAGTCTACCACAACCACTGTCACGACTATATAAGTATTTTTAATATCTCCGATAATTAAGTTAAATCCTTACGGCATCAAAAGAAATAAATCGAAGAAATAATAGACGTGACGGTTTAAAAAAATGCAGTAAATAGTGTTTTCGATTCAGGGAGTGGGCTAATTTGGGTTGAGAGTTTGTTGAAACTTAAAACCAATGGTCCTTGCTACTTGACAACTCACAAATAGAAAAGAGAGTCATAGACCGTATACGGAAGGTGTCCGACACATCCACGACTACAGGACACAATATGGGTCCGCATGTTTCTGTCTTTCATCTTCTTTCTTAACTTCATTTTAATTTCTTTGTTGTCTAGTCAACATTGATTACCCTATCAATTATCATATCTTGGGTCCTAGTTTTATACTTTAAAATAGGGGTGTTTACCCTAAATACGTGTTATTCCTTCTGTCTTTGACATATTTGGTTTCTTAGCTCCGGATGCCGTGGATTTTCTTAACAGAGTTCAGCGGGTCGTGCATAATAATTTATCGGCCCCTAAGAACCAAAATTTTGTTTTTCGTAGGATTAGTTTGCTATTTAAAAGAGGGTTGCGGCGCAGCTTGTTGCCCGCTTACATGTCACTTCATTATAAATCGTTTGAATGTTTATTAATGAATACAAAATTCAAAGTTTTTGGACTAATAGGGATGTTGGGTAGTACGGTTTGGTTTTGGGATAAAACCGAACCAAAAAACAAAACTAGGGTTTATATATTTTTTTAAACCGTTCGATTTTGGTTTTTCGGTTTGGTTTCAGTTTTTTGGTTTTGCTGTTTTAGCTTGAAACTTGTGTTCCGATAAGAAAATTTTGGCTCAAAATAATAAATTTAGGCCTAAATCATTTTGCTAATTAATAACTAATCGGATATCATATATTTGGGCACACATATTTCAGTTACGTATTTATTAAATTAATAAAAGTTACCCAAACCAAAAAATAAAAGTTTGTAAATTCGGTTCGGTTTTTGCTTTTTATGTTTTATTAAATCCAAGACCAAACCATATGTTTTTGTTTCTGTTTTTGTTTGGTTCTTTTAGTATTGAGTCAGTTTTTTCGGTTTCATGCACTCATACTAAAATTTTTGCTTAATTTTGGAAAACAACTTGTACCTTTTTTTTCGTATCATATGTTTATTTAAATATATACGTGCTAACAATAATATTTAGGGTTTACATACAACTCCACATATAATTACAAGAAATATATGTCAATATCGACACTATAATTACTAAAAGACATATAGGTCAATTTCAACTCTATATCGGTCTTTTGTTGTCTCTGATGTATACTGTTACCAGAGGTCACAAAGATTATTGTCAATGGCCATATCACTACGTGTCAACTCACAGTTTCACATAGTATCGTTACAATAAAAGTACTTTATATGTCGCTTAAACTTTGTTCATAACAAACGCGTATGACATCATATGCCAAGAGTATAGAATTGTTATATATAAAATGAATGTCACAAGTATTATACAATGTACGTGATAAACTTAAACGAATGTCACAAGTATTATATAATGATAACCAAAGCTATAAGAAACAGTTAATGCTTCATGCAGTAATATTATTTGGAACTTAGTGACTTGGAAACAGATGTTGCATTTCTTGTGAAACATCTTTTGTGAGGTCAAGACTTTTGAGCAGGAACAGACATGCAATTGTCAGGTATGCGCCTAATCGAAACATACAATTGAGAATTCTAAATTATAAATTTACATTTATAGCCAAATAAAATAAACGAGCTTGAACTCGAGTTAAAAGTTTGAATCAAATCAAACTTAAACAAGCTTGAACTCGAGTCTAAATTGAAAGTCATTTAATAAACGAGACCGAGTTTAAGCTTCTAATTAGTTCGCATACTTAGGTTTAGTAGATCTATGGTATAAAAATATGATATTTTTTATTTAGTATAACGCATATGTTACATAACAAATATATTTACATAATGAATATAAGAATATTGTCATACATATAGATAACTATGATAAAAGTAACTAAAGATATAATTATGTTACATAACAGATATATTACATAATTAATATTGTCATCTAAATACTTTATTAGGTTGTATATAAAATTATAATTATGAAATAAACTAGCGAGATCCAATCATCACGCTACTACGATGGGCTAAATATTTTTGAGTTTCGGTGTACTCTCTTTAGCAAACAAAAGAGAAAACTCAAAAATATTGGCGTAGTATAATTAAGCTTAGGGGAACTTTGAAAATAGCCGTCACTGGTCCTAACTTTCATGCTCTTTGTTTTCATTGGACCACCGTTAAAAAAAATTTGACGACGTTAAGTTTTTTCCAAGTTTTAAATTGATGTTTTAGGGCTTTTGATCGGAATGAGAATACGAGTCGATTGATGTAAAACTTAACTCGAACTAGCGTTTCATAAAACTTGATTTTTGTTAATTAATTGTTTAAACACCGGAACTGAAGCATCCTTTAGTCGTTTGGACCACTGTTTGGAGGTAAGATTTACATCAATCGACTCGTATACTCATTCCGATCAAAAGCCCTAAAATATCAGTTTGAAATTTGAAAAAAACTTAACGTCGTTAAGTTTTTTTTTAACGGAGGTCCAATGAAAACAAATAGTGTGAAAGTTGGGACCAGTGACAGCTATATTCAAAGTTGAGATTATTATCGGCCAACTGCGTAAAGTTGGGATTATTAAAATCCATATGTAACGTTAAACTTACGCTAACAAACCCGCACACTTCATACCAAATGAAAACTAAAACCCAAAAACTATAACTATTCAATAACCATATAATATATTTGATCATTTTAAAGCTAAAATTTGTTATATCAAGAACATGTTGTTTACATTTAATAATCCAGTTAATTATCGATCTTGTTAACTAAGACAGAAGTAATATTGTAACAATATACATGATACAATAATATATGCAACTGGGCCTATAGGGATGCAAAAATGGGACAGCGTCACTATCAACTCCAATACCCCTCTGGTCTCCTTTTAAGTGGTTCTTCGCACGTTACGGTTGTCCTAGGACAGTACGTATATGTGGGTGAAAGCCTCCAGCTTCTTCTTGAGAGAGAAACAACCGCCACCGTTACCACCGCCACCAGAAGAACATCTCTGTCGTCTCCTATCACTTTTTATTAAAGTATTCACATCTCACACTCTATATTACTCTTTAATCAGATATGAAAACATAACGGTCTAGCTTCCCATCGGAGCGCGTGCATTCACATTTTCCAAAGTTCACGTTTTTTTTTAACAGCTAATAATCTACTTTAAATTCATCTAACACGTCTACCGCAGGATTTGAACTCTTATTACGCCACCGAATAAAAATTGATGCTTATTCCTTTGGGAAGAATCAATCAAATAATTTCTTTAAATATCCCTTCTAAGCGTTCTATTTTGTATGGTATTTCATAATGATGAAACTAAACTGGTTTAAGCCAAATTCAAACAATGAGAGGATGGAGAGGAGGCTATCGCTCGGGGAGTACAAGAGATCGGTGTCGTGGTCCAAGTATTTGGTGTCGTCAGGAGGTGCGATAAAGGTGAACGGAGAAGAAGAGGAAGAATGGAGTGCGGATATGTCGCAGTTATACGTTGGTAATAAGTTTGCTAGTGGGAGACACAGTAGGGTTTATAGAGGGGTTTACAAAGAGAAAGATGTTGCTATTAAGATTGTTAGTCAGCCTGAGGAAGATCGAGAACTGGCCGCAATGCTGGAACGACAGTTTACCTCCGAGGTTGTCTTGCTCTTTCGGCTTCAACATCCCAACATCATCAGTGTAAGCATTCACATGTTCTGTGTTCATTGGTTGTTTATTATGAGTGTATGGATGATAATATTAGGAGTAGAGTGTACCATAACTAGAGGCAGGTATTATTATTATTATTATTTTTAACGGCAGAGGATCTCACGTTACTACTATAAATTAGTAAAG